>NW_024423564.1:70013426-70054293 GCF_017311325.1 Ursus maritimus | reverse complement strand
AGCCCCTGCCCCCCCCCCGGCCTTGGCGTGCCCCTTTACCACCTCCTCCTTCACAGCTGGCATCACCCTCGGATTTGTTGGTCCCCTTGGGTATTGTGTCCCCCGTCACCCCACCTAGACCACAAGCTCCAAGAGAGCAGGGACCATGTCCCTCACGCTCTGCTCTACCCCTGGGGGCCAGAAGAGCGCCTGGCACAGTTTGTGCTCAAGAAATCTTTGTGGAAAGATGAGCGTGGCAAGGCCTTGGCAGGCCCCCGAGGCCAGGTGCTGTGTCTCTAAGGAAGGCTGTGGCCTGAGTAAAGGGCACGGGAGCGCTCCGTCCCAAAGCCTGCCTCCTTCATAATGCGTGCCTCATCTCCCAGCCAGGTTTCTAAATCTTATCCACCATGCTGCTCATGGGCCAAGGAAGAAATACACAGAGACACAGACTGAAAGCCAAGAAATCGGATGGGACTCAGAGCCCTTGGTAAGTGTGGCTCCTTTGCTTGGGAAGCAGAGGCAACAGAGGCTGTGATTAGAACAGTACATGAGGCCAGACTGCCTGGGTCTGAACTCTGGCTGCCACTTAGTAGCTGTGTGACCTTGGGTGAGTCGCTCAGCTCTTCCCGGCTCCGTTGCCTCAGGGTAACGTGGAGCTCTTACAGATA
Source organism: Ursus maritimus (assembly GCF_017311325.1). NCBI lineage: Eukaryota > Metazoa > Chordata > Mammalia > Carnivora > Ursidae > Ursus > Ursus maritimus. The sequence goes on along the minus strand of NW_024423564.1, from coordinate 70,053,646 downwards.
CTGCAGAATGAGGTCCTATTTGTAAGGGGCTGAGAACGGAGCAGACACTGTGTACGGGTGGGCCCAACAAGGCTTGCCGCTGACTGCCTGAGTTTGCCCCACCAGTGACTAGCCCGCTGTCTCAGGCACGGCACGTAGCCTCACTGAGTTCCAACCCCTTATCTGTAAAATGGGAACGCTGGTAACAACACGCACCTTGTTTGACTTCGAGGAGCCTGGGAAATGTGATCGTCAGCACGTCATCCCCCGCAATGAGATAGGGCTTCTGGGACAAAGACAATTTGAAGAACTTCCTGCCACATTTGTCTTTTAACTTGCCCACATCTTTCATCACATAGACCATTGTAGTTTTTAAGTCAAATGTGCTAGGCTTTTCCATCACGGTTTCTGGGGTTTGTGCCTTGCTTAGGAAAACCTTCACTATCCAGAGTTGCCGAGTGACTGGCTTTCCTTTTAGATTTTTCCCCAAGTTGTCGTGTCTTGTTAACGCTCGGCTTTCAGTCCATCTGTGTATCTTGCACCTGATGTGAGGCTGGAGACGCTCTTCCTCAGCTGTGTCAGACTTCCTGCGTTCCCTCGAAGGCACCAAGGTCCTGCACAACGTGTGTCCTTACGTTGACTGCTCCTGCAGCCTGCCTCCGGACCCCTAGCCTGTACTCCTCGGGGAAGTCCTCCTCGCCCTTCAGGACCACTCAGGAGTCCCCTCTTTATAAAGCCCCAGTAAGGGACGTGCGCCCCGCACTCCCCACCACGCGGATTTGGGCGCCTTCCCAGTGTGCTCCTGGAGCGCCTCGTGCCTCCGGCTCCTGCACCACTCAGCTCAATTCTGTCATCATGTGACTTGGTGGCTCCGGAGCCAGACAGCCTCAGTTCAAATCCCAGCTCCACCGCCTCCTAGCCTGGGGACCTGAACCTAGCAACTCGCATTTACCCACCTTAAAGTGGGAATAACAATACTGACACTTGAAGGTGTGTTGTGGGGATTAACGGAGACAATGTGTCTATGCTGCACCCCGGCACACAGTAAGTGCTCAATAAATGCGGGCTACTTTGATGCAGATGAGGAGGAATGAATGGAAAAGAGAGCTCAAAGACCAACCAGGGACCAATCACCTGTTGCTCCTGGCCCCTTGGCTTGATCCCAGGTGTCTTCCTCTACTGAGCGTGCACCCTTCCCAAGAACCGCCCACATCCTGTAGTCCTTAACTTTCCACTGTGGGGCCTGGCCTTCTCACCCACTTAAACAGCCCTCGTCGGGGCGTGGGGCTCTGCCACAGGGAGATTGGAATAAACAGCTCAGTAAGAAGGAGGGAAGGGAGGAAGGGAGGAAGGGAGAGAGGGAGGAGACAGGAAGTAGGTCCGGCAGGAGCACCCCACCTTCACAAGGGGGACTGAGTCCAAGAGAGCAACGCTCAAAGGGACAGAGGAGGAAAATGGTGGGGGACAGACTGACAGTGAATAAGGGTGGGGATGAAGGGTTGTGAAGGGAAAGATAAATTATCTAAGTGAGATAATTAAACAACTTTTAAAAATAGTACAAAGCATAAATAATTTAACTCGCTATTCTTCATTTTTCTTAAAGAGGAAAGGCCTGGCTCCCATGGGCACAGAGTGTGCATGTGGAAATGCATCTTTGACCAGCGTATCTCATGGCAGGCTCAGCTGGCCGTGACAGGAAGGGCCTGTGAGGGTGCCCTGGCCAGCCCTGCCCCGCTCCAACCCTCGCAGGCCTTGCAGATAAGCGACTGTGTGCCAGCGGGTCAGCCATCGCTGTGGAGTTGCAAAGGGTCTACAAACACGCCAAGCCTGTTCACCGTCACAAACGTAGGGACAATGCTGTCAGATGGCATTGGTGGCAGAGTAAGAAAGTTTACCCCCCAAAAGTTAGATGCAGGTGTCGTGCAACCATAAAAGGTAATTAAGCCGGAGGTTCAGAGTGATATGGTTGGGGGCAGAAGAGGCTTGAATCAGCCCGAATTTAACTTAGGGCTCCCTGCCCCCTAGCAGAAGCTCACCCTGGACAAGCAGACAACCCCAATCCCAATATTGGGCCAGTGGGGAAGCCACACTCAAATACCTCTCAGCTTCTGCTCTCCCAGTGACATTTAATGAAAATGTGTCCTTTAATTGTGTAAGTTACTCTTAGAGCTTCTATCCACTTTATGTGTCAGAGGGCTCGCTCTCAGTTCTCTGTGTAATCACATCAACAACATCCATTCTTCCATTCAAATATGTCCTGAACCCCTAGTGCATGCTGGGTACTGTTCTAGGTGTTGGGGATAAGCAGGGACTGAAACAGATCCAGCAGCCAGCCTCCTGGAGCTTACGTTCCAGTGGGACCAAGCATCCAGAGGTGTGGCCCCCAGCGCAGGGGTGGGAAAGGGAAGTGTAGCGACTCCCTCCGCATAGGTTACAACTCTTTTGATGGAAATGCCGTCATTTCCGTTTCCCAAACGAGGTTGTGCAAGGAGACTCGCTGGAGGCCATACATTTGAGCCCAGGTCCATCCGACCTCGAACCCAGGTCGTAGCCCCTCCGCAGAGGCTCCCTTCTGATGCCTGCGTTCTCCTCTCTAGGTCAGCCCGGAACGTGATGACCGCAGGCTGAACCATTTCAGGGTCTACAATGATATCACCCTATACAAGGCTAAAATGTGGAGCTTGGGAGAAGATGATCGCCACAAGTAGTCCTCCAGCCGTGACGGCGGCCCTGGCTTTAATACCCAATTTGTGTGCTGCTCGGATCAATAAAGATTACTTTCAAGCCTCAGTCTGACTTCTCCTAGCTGAGTCTCACATTTCTCCTTTCTGCCCGTGTCCGCTGGTTCAAATCCTTAATCTTATAAACTAGTGGCAGAATTCCAGGTCAAGATGCATACAGTGTTCCCTCCGCCTCCCCAGACCCCAAAAAAGGATAATAAAGAGACAAAAACCTACGAGCGCACAACAGAGAGAAACAGGGAGAGGAACATCGGCATCCAAGAAACCTGAAAACGTATTTCAAAGATGGAAAGCTGATGCAAGAAGGTGAGGAAACCACAAATAGGACACGCTGAATGGGACACCTCGGGGCACAGAGCCCTGGAGAGAGGTTCAGGGCTCAGACAGAGCGGGGCGTGAAGCAGGGAACCGAAAATGGACGTTGGTAGGGAGATCCTCTCCCCACACACCGGCCAGGCATGGAACATCTCCCACCCTGGAGGTCTACTCTTGGAGAAATGGGGAAAGCCCAGGGCTCAGGGACACTGCATAAAACAGAGGGTAGGAGCGAGGTGTGAGGCTACACACAATGAAAATCTGTGAAAGGAAGGTTGAACCCCTAGCCCACATGTATATTGCATTCTACCCTGGGATTGAAGCCGGCCGGTTCCTCTCTGGAAAAATGAAATGGCTCTAAAGAAAAGATCTTAAACGTCCTCACCCACACGCGTACAAAATCACGAGAAGTGATACTGTGTCAATGATTTTGATTATGGTAATCATTTCACAATGTGTATGTGCAGCAAATCATCACTGAACAATTAAATATGTACAATTTTATTTGTTGATTATAGTTGGGAAATACAGCTGTCAATAAAGTTGGAGAAAAATCAACCCTCCCCCCCACGTAGTACCATTTGCAGGTCCTGTGGGGAAAGAGGCAGGAACCCCAGGCTGGCGAGTGATGCAGGTGCTGGGAGGGGGGCGCGCCCCCGAGCGGAAGCCCCGCACCCGCCCACCCACACGTCGCCCCATGGAGCTGCGGCATTTGGCTCTTCCTGAGCTCTGCCTGCGAGGGTGAAGCCATAGATGGCTGAGATCACTCCTGCTTTCGAAACCTGACAAGATCGAATGGAAGTGTGCAAATCTGAGTGACCTTGCCCAGGAGACCTTTTCCTACAATATGCTGAATTATTAATCATTAATGACTACTCGGGCATCTAGAAATGTGCCTTTTTGCTCTAAGGGATCTGTGGTCAAAGACCAGGAGGTGACCTGTGCTACCACAGATCTATGTCTTTGTCCTCAGTTTCTGACACAAAGCTCCTAAATCCCACGTCATTTCCTGAGAGGTGAGGCGGCACCTTTATTCTGAGGCAACTCTCGGCAGCCTCTGGATCGCTTCAGATTGGGGGCTGCTCACTGGAAAGAACAAACCTTGAATAGAAACTTGGAATTTTAGCCCCCCGTCCCCCGACATCTGGGGAGGGAAGAGGGACAGAAGACGGACCATCACCAGTGGTCCGTGAGTTCATCAATCGTGCCTACACAGTGAAACCTGCAACAACCCCTCAACTCAGGCTTCGGCGAGCTTCCAGGCCGGTGAACGCATCAGGGTGCTGGGAAGGGGCGGCGCCCGCAGCTCTGAGCACCCTCCCTACCCCCACACCTTTAAAACGGGTTGTCAAACTTGACGAAGGTCCCCGTGCACCCCGTGCATGATTTCAGCAAGCAGCGCACGTTTCTGGTCCCGCATTGCTGTGCAAAACGTCGGCTGTAGGCCCACGTACAGAGCCGCAGCTTCCCCCCACCCACCCCCTCTCTCTCTCTCATGTTGAGGAAGTGAATGTGCTGTATTTAAAGGAACAGACCTGCAGGAGCAGGGACGGCCTTCAGAGCCAACAACCCTGTCGTGCAAATGAACCCGGGACCTGATCTACTTTGTAATTTACACTAGGATCAGAATTATTCACATCTCTGCATATCCACTGTCTGCCTTTTACACTTTCCTCAAAATACGATGTCCGTGATGATGCAGAGCTGTTTTAAAGCTCGTCGAAGTACGCAAACCTCCTATGGTCGGGGCGCCTGGGTGGCGCAGTCGTTGGGCGTCTGCCTTCGGCTTAGGGCGTGATCCCGGCGTTCTGGGATCGAGCCCCACATCAGGCTCCTCCGCTATGAGCCTGCTTCTTCCTCTCCCACTCCCCCTGCTTGTGTTCCCTCTCTCGCTGCCTGTCTCTCTGTCACATAAATAAATAAAATCTTAAAAAAAACAAAAAAACCTCCTATGGTTAAATGCATAAAAGGAAAAAAATAATGTAACTAGTATCTGGTAGACTAGAATCTCAAACACTAAACACATCGAGAATCGAGTGTTTTGTTTATTAAAAACACAGTGCTTGCCTCAACTGCACAGGACGTGGACCTCTCTGCGCCTCGGCTAACTGTCTGCCTCCTGTTTGGATTCGCTTCCACCATCTTACCACCTGTACTTTCCGTGTCGCCAAATACCTCCACGAGCCCCCGTAACGTGAACTCTCCTGCCGGTGTCACCTCCTGGGGGACAGCTTCAGCCTCTTCATCATTTTCCTCATCACGTTGATAAGCTCGCTCTCGCTCCCTCTGTGGCCGCGTATCCAGTCTCCAGGAAGCAAGTGTCGCCATTCCCTTGTCACCTCTTTCTCCTGGGGCTCCACTTGCGTCCTATTCAAATTTTACTTCCGACCTTAGCACCTGTGCTTAGTTGTCCCACTTTCATCTTTGTTGGTGGATTCTCTTCCGATGGTCTGCTTTCGTAAAACATGGGTTTATGGCTGGAAGACAAAGAGGCCACCCGAGGGCCCTCCTTGCCATCTGCACGTGAACTAAGGTGTGCAGGGACCCCCCCCCACCCACGCACGTGCAGTGATGGTCGCTCACTAATCATCACGCGTGTTATTTCGGTAGAGATTTGTGGACTGAAGAGCTAGCGGCAGAGTTTCTACCGTCACAGTTAACAAATACTTGGGTAACTGAAATGGGGAACAGTGTTGCTGAGAAACGGCTCCCTTGAGAACGGAAATCCACCCATAGCAAGAACAGCCTGTACTTGGCGCTGGGACCTCCCGGGTCCCCACCTGTCTCGAAGCACGGGGTTGTGATGTGACACAATGGGAGGGATAACATTGCCTGCACCCTTGTGATACTTTGTGGACTGACACGGTAGAGGAGGTGACGGGATGACTTCTATGAAGTGTATCTCTGAAATTAAGGAAAGTGATTCCATTTGCTATTCAAGGAAAGAAAAAGGAGGAATGATAGGTACGGTTTTCAAATTCTTTCAAGTCCCAGCAGTAACTGATGAGGGAACAGAAGGCAAGCTGAGGACAAAGCAGAAACTGACGCCCCGCAACCCCCGCCCCCGGGATGTACGTGACGTTCCTCAGGCACTCCTGGCCGCCCTAAAGCTGAGACAAAGGAAAAACAAATAGTTAACTAACAGAGATCACAATCCTGCAAGACCTGAGGCTCCCTCAGTTTACACGTGTCTGAGTGATCTACAAGGAAGATTTCTTATCAACAGCCTAACTTCCAGAGACCCATAATTCAGTTTCCTGAAGCCCTAACAATACCATCCCCTCCATAAAATTGAGGGAGGCTGAGGCAGAAGGAAATGTAAATAAAATAGAATTTCTTTTAAACCTACAGCCCATTGATAAGGACATGTGATAGGAGGAAACATTCCTCCAGGAAACTCCCAACTGCCTTCATGTTAGTGCCTCATTAGAGGGAAAAGCAGCCTTGGCTTGACAATAACCAGATACCCATTCTCCTGCTAGTCTTGTTTAGCGTATGACAGTCCTTCTGGACACCCCCTTTGTCCTCACCGCCGCAGCTCCGAGTATATAATCAACCGCACCTCACAAACCCAGCGCAGCAGCGCCTGTCCCCGTGCTTTAATAAACCACCAAGTTTGCACCAAAGACGTCTCAACAATTCTTTCTTGGTCATCGGCTCCAGACTCCACCCCAGTGAACCTCACCTGTGTCCCACAACCTCATCAGTAATGACTTACTTTTGGTCTTACCAGTATGAACTAAGCTGTGTTCTCCTTTCTTAAGACTCTCAATATGTCCCACACATAATCCAGTCTTGAACTGATTCTGAGGCTCTTTATTTGAATTACTATACATCACCCCAGCCACTAATATTGTAGATTGTCAAAAATTGGCCAGGGTAAAACATTTTGGTCTTCTGAACACATGACCTGTTTGTTCAGAAGTTTAACTGAAATTAGTTCACCAAAACTAAATTCATTCTTTTCGTACCAGAAAGAATCCTATGGAACCAGAAATGTCCTTTTTTGTATACCAATGATGCTATAAGAAAGGTAGCAATGTGAAAATAAATTATTTTTTCTGCTTAAAAATATATAGTTCTCAGGTATTTCCAGCCTCCTTAAAGTAGGGTTTCTAAACTGGAATGGAGAAAGACAGGGCAGGGAAACAAACTTCCTACCCTATCAACACAGAGTAAGACCCAATATGCAACAAGGCCTTCCCACCCGCGTCCCACCTATGCCTAGCTTCCAGCCAGCGTCTGAGTACCTCTCAAATATGTACCAACAAGGCTCAGACATTATGGAAAGCCCCCCAGCAAAATAATTCCAAGCAGGTATAAACTCCTGCCATATGGCAGGCAATGTTCTAAGCATTTTACATATATTAACTCACTTAATGCTGACAGAAACTGTATTTGGTAGATATTATTCTCATGTCTATACAGAGATGACATAGCACAGAAAAATCAACATGACCAGGGTCAAACAGCACGTAAGCAGCAGAAACAGGTCTTAGACCCAGCAGTCTGGCCAAGTCTGTGCTCTTGACTTTCACACGGCTCAACGTGCAAAAGGGGGATCATAATACACAGAGAGGGGCTGGGGGAAACCCAAGGAAACATAATGAAAGGAACAGAAAAAAACTCTTAAAAAAACAAAATTATAATTCACGTTCTGAGATAAGAGAATAAAGAACTCTTGAGGGATAAAACGGAAAATGAAAGCTAAAATAAATATTCACTAAATGATTAGAAAAAAGAACCAGAGAAATCTTTTCCCTGAAGTGGAACTAAAATACAAACTTAGAAGACCATCAAAGGGGTTCAAAATTTGACTAACAGAAACTTCAGAATTAGAACAAAGAAAATAGGGAGAAGCTATCAAATAAAATTTGCCAATACTGAAGATCCAGCATCCTTCCAAATACCCGAACCAAAAAATAAAAACGGGCCCACGCCAAGGCATGTCATCATGGAATTTCAGATCGCTGGGAGAAGAAAAGCTTCCAGAGAGAAGAAAGAGAAGGAATGACAGCAACTTCTCAGTGGGGAGAGGAGGCAGTGCCTGTAACATTCTCAGGACAACTCCCACCAGCCAAACTAAAGTCAACTGCAGAAACGTAGGGGTTCCCAAGTTCTCTTTCCTAGGAAGATACTAGAGGATGGTCCGCGGCCAAAGAAGGCATAAGCTAAGTTGGGAATGGGATCCGGGAAATAGTGGCTCCAATCTAGATGGTCTAGAAGAGACAGGGTGAGAGAGCTGCATGACAGACCTAGGTTGGAGCAGGAAATTATAAGGTGGATAAAACGACATGCGTCTAACGAAAAATAAGGGTATAAAAGGAAAATTAGGCACACAGAAAAATAAAGTACTATTAACTCAAGGAAAACCCGAAAGCTGTACCACAAAGGAAATTTTATCACAGTACATCTAGCTGACGGCGATGGGTATTTAAACAATCATATGATATCAACACGGACTCTTGATTTATCGTAAATCACGATACAATTACTCAGAAGGACGAGGAAAGCGTACGTTAAATCTTCATCCATCATAAAGGAAAGGCAATTTGGACTCAAAGTCTAAATTACCATCAATAAATAGCAATCTTAATAAATAAAAGTAACTTCTCCATCTTTTATTCCTGTTTGTTTTTTAAGATTTTATTTATTTATTTGACAGAGACAGAGACAGAGACAGCCAGCGAGAGAGGGAACACAAGCAGGGGGAGTGGGAGAGGAAGAAGCAGGCTCATAGCAGAGGAGCCTGATGTGGGGCTCGATCCCATCACGCCGGGATCACGCCCTGAGCCGAAGGCAGACGCTTAACCGCTGTGCCACCCAGGTGCCCCTAATTCCTGAGTTTTTAACCAAGATTATATGTTTCTTTGAAAATGTTTTAGTTTATTAAAGAACTTTTTACAAAAAGAAACCAACAGAAGACGTCCAACGGTATGAAATCCCACGTCCGCAACCCTTCCCCTCGGTTCCTGGTTCACAAAGATGCTGCTTAGTGTGTTCTGCTCCTCATCTTCTCTCTTGTGCGTTTGCCAGGTCTCTTCTACGGAAAAAGAAATACCACATGTGGTCACGCAGGAGCCTGGCCTTCTGCCCCAAGGAAAAGAAGGGCGTGGGCAGGTGTGGGATGGGACCCACGGCTCACTTACATTTGATCCTTTCTTTCCAGGCCTCTTGAGGCCCTTGCCATGAGCCGTCTTGGCCCGGAAGCTGGATACATCATCGTAGCTGTCACGCGTGTTCCACTTGGAGCCCTTCTTCTTTCCGCCAAAACCAAACTTCTGGTTTTTATAGCGCCGCTTAGCATTGGGCCTGGAAAAAAAGCAGGCTTACAGGTTACCTGCGACACTGCAAATCCTGATGAATCCCGTGGCCCACCACCACCCTTAGTTTCCGTCTATAAGCAAAAGCTCTCAGATGCTGCTGTTACCCAGAAGCTCACCCTTGGCCCTACATTCTTAACTCTAACCCCCCCAGGCAAGCTCGTCTACTTATGGTTTTAACCACTAGAGCAGGAAAACAAAGCAAGACCCAGGAAAGGATCCCCATCTATCTTGTGGCTCAACACGTCTCTGGAAAGCTGCTTGTTCTGACTGACGCTTGCTACATCATCCTCAGTTGTTTCCACTCCTTTCAAGGATAGTACATGCGGTTAACATTCAAATGTAATAGATTTAAAACCGGTCATCCCGCAGGAATCTCAAATTCAGCATATCCAAGATCACAGGCCATCTCCCTTCCTAGCCTGGGTTTACCTCCTGTGTGTAAGCTCTGACTCGAGGTTGGTATCCTGCCATCTAGTCCAGCCTCCTAGGCTAGAAACCTGGGCGCCAGCCTTGACCCTTCCTTCTTCCACTCTCTACACCCAACACCATTACTGCACGCTCCTAAGTTAACTTCTTGAATATTTCTTCCACCCGTTTTCTCTTCTCTGCCTGTTACCACTTTCAGCTCGTTACCATTGCTCTCTGGACTTTGTAGTAGCCCCTCATCGGTCCCCTGCCTCCCGCGAGTGCATCCTTTATACAAGCACCACTGTAATTTTTCAAACACATGACTATAAAGCCCATTGATGTCTTGCCTACTGAATAAAACCCAAGCTGCTGCTTCTTTTTTTTTTTTTAATTTATTTATTTGACAGAGAGAGAGACAGCCAGCAAGAGAGGGAACACAGGCAGGGGGAGTGGGAGAGGAAGAAGCAGGCTCCCAGCGGAGGAGCCTGACGTGGGGCTTGATCCCAGAAAGATGCTTAACCACTGAGCCACCCAGGCGCCCCTAAAACCCAAGCTTCTTAACAAGACAAACACTGTCTCTGTGACTCAGCCCAGGCGCCCCTCCAGCTACATCTCACCGAGTCCCCTTGCCCCACACTGCACTCCCACTGGTACCAAATGTTTGCTGTTCCTCATACACAAACCTGCTGCTCTCATCTCTATGCTTTTGTTCACTTGTGTTCTTCATTCTTGCTGAGCCCTGTGTTTCTCCAGTTCTCCCCGTTGCTTCTTGTTCCCCCTTCAGACTAAGCTCAGGTGGGACTCTCCTCCAGGAAGCAGCATCACACCTTGATCCCCAGACTGGGTCAGCTATTTCTAAAACGTGCTTCTGCACTATTTCTTAAATGCCTTAATCATGGCATTAATATATTCTACAGAAATTCCCATCTTCCCCAGGCCTGATGTCCAGAGATGCATAAAGGTAAACTAGGAAGAAAATAATACCCGCCATTAGCCCTTTCAAATCTGCATAATGCTATGAGGGCACACGATTTTCTCATTTTCACAGATGAGGCAACGAATATTTAGAAAGGTCAAGTAACTTGCCCAAAGCTACCCAAAATGGCAAATTCTAGACCCGAACCCTACGTCTACACTCTTAACCATCGTACTGGGAGATGAGGAATCACCTTTTACTGAGCACTTAAAATGTGCCAAATCCTTACATCACTCTACTTTAGATTTTTTTTTTTTTTTTTTTTTTTTTTTTAGTTAATTACTTTTTTAAAAGTAAGCTCTACATCCAACGTGGGGCTTGAACTCATGACCCCAAGATCAAGAGTCAAGTGCTCTACTGACTGAGCCAGCCAAGCACCCTACTTTAATCTTCCGAGACTGACAGGGCTAAAAGGACCCATCACACAGGCCTATAAGCCTTGGCTGCAGGCAGCACTGTGCTCTCTCAACTCTGAGGCTACTCCTGTGGAGGTCCCCACCGTGCTCACGGACTGCTTGCCCAGTACCCACCACAAAGCCAAAGCAAAACACTTCATACCCCTTCTTCATCTGCTGGCCTTTTGCTCCTTCCTTCGTTCTCCGTGCAACAGGTTTCTGATCCCCCTCAAGGAAATCCAGTTTATCAGAAAAGCCTAGGGGGTGAAGAGGTACTTTGATCAGCACCAACGCATTTTAAGAAAAGCTGAAGCTTCAAAAGAAGCTTGTTACCTGCTAAGTTAATTTTAAGAGGCACACCCTGCTCCCCGCACCATTCCCAAACCTTAGGTCTGATGGTTCAAGTCAATCAAGGCTCTAGAGCAGCAGGTGTTAAAATTAGCAGCGCCCCTGCTCCCCTATATCCTTAGAAGGGAGAGATACTGACCTTTCTGATATTTCTTAATGGCATTCATCATATGTGTCTTCTCTCGCTGCCTCTTGTGAAGAACCTCTGTTTGCACCTGGGACATAAAAACAGGGCTGTCACATCCACTCCAGACCATCAACATCCAAGTGTCTCCATCCTCCTGGTAACAGCGCTGTGCTACCATCACCACTGAACATTCACTATGTGCCAGAACTAAGTTAAGGCTCTAACTATATTCTTAGTTTATCTTCTCAACTACCTTGTGAAGCAGAAATTCCTATCACCCCCTGAAACTGAAGCACAGAGAGGTTAAGTAACTTGCCTGAGTCACACAGTGAGAAACTGCACAGCTGAATTCACACCCGGGAGTCTGCACTCTTACCCCATTACACAATCCTGCCTACAAAGCCAGGCCTAGTTTTACATCGAGGTCTAGGGCCATATCCGATTCTCAGATTAAATATCTAGCCCCTACCGTTAGTAGGCATGAAAGTATCAACAGAAACAATCTCCCAAAACACCAAAAAGAAAAATAGCTGTAAGGACAAAAGCAGATGCTTATACTCGAAGGCAGGGTTCCTCAATCTCAATACCACTGAGAGCTTAGACAGGATCACTCTTTATTGGGAGGTGGGGAGCCTGTCCCATGCATTGTAGGACATTGAGCTGCCTCCCTACCGTCTACCCACTAGATGCAAGTAGCACACTCCCCATCGAGACGTGACACCAAAAATGTCTCCAGGCATTGCTGAACGTTCCCTGGAAAGCAAATTATCCCCAGCTGAGAACACTGCCATGACATTTCCTCGAATTAGAAACGGTGAGCTAATGGCCCAAGTGAAGTTTTCTTTGCCTCTGATCCATCAGGTTCTGTTACTACCAACCACCCAAGTCTGAGCTGACCTCAGCTATCAACCACCGGATCAATCCGGTAAACGCACAGCTGCCCGTCTGCAGCGAACAGGACGCTGCTCTACTCTTGCTCCGCTGAGGACCCGCCAGTGAAGTGACTCCAAATACGGACAGCAGCTCAGCGCCCCAGACCATGAATGTTTATGTCCAAAATGCTGACAAAGCCTGAACACTTGTGCTAATCCTCTTCACATTCACTTCTTCCCACAACCCTGACTTTAACTCCTGTCATCTTCTTTCCTAAATAACCATGAAATAAAGAGGAAAACCAAGAAGCGTTTCCCTAGAGTCTACATCAGAACTCAGACATCGCAGTTCAAGCACACAGGCGCCATTTTCCCTCTCAGCCGGATGACAGTCAACAGTACGGTTCTTTCGAACACGTGACAATCCTCTAGGCCGGGGATTCTCCAAAGCAGGATGCATCTCAGAATCATGTGAGAAGTTTTTGGGGGAAGGCAAGACAATACACACGGGTCCCCAGACATTCGGAAGCCTAGAACTCTGTTTTGAAAGATTTCCCCCGGTGATTTTGCTGTGAGGGCAGGTTTGGACCCCACTGATCTGGACCCACCTCTGCACCGTACAGATGTGCAAATGAAGTCCAGCAAAATGAATGACTCCCGGCAGTTACCAGGCCAACCCCCCCCGCCCCCCCGTGAGACCCTGGTGTCAAGATGGTCTTTACGGATCTGAGCACACATGGCTCCTCTGAGGGCAGATACTCAACACAAGATGGAACACACACAGGGCACGGAACCAGATCTGACCCTGGCACCCCAGCCTGACAACACTCGGCCGCACCCTATGCCCGCACACTTTGCTTCTCACCTTCTTCCCGTATTTCCTAAGTGCTCGCAGTTGCTTCGCCTTTTCAGACTTCTCCATGGCCGTCTGCTTAGCCTGCAGCTTCTGTCGAATCTAAAACACAAAATGTTGTCAGCTTATGTTATTCGAATCTGGGCTGACCGCTGCTTAGGGTGCACTGGAGCGGGAGCGGATCTTCCCAGTTCTGCAAACTGGGGCTCAAAGGAAACCTGGACAAGAGGCCCAAAGGCTGAGCACTTTGTCCAGGATACCAAAAGTATCCGTGGTAGAACCTGAAAGGGACCTTCCACTCCCAGTGCTGTCTGTTCCCTTATGCAAAACTTCCTGCTTGCCACTTTGCCAGGAGAAACTAACTTCTCCCCAACCCTACTGTCTGCGGACTGAGGTCAAACCAGCATGCAGCCTCAGTTCCCTTCTCCAATATACCAGACACACGTGTAGAACTCAAACCGGTATCAGGTATCCAGCCTTTTCCATCAGACCAGACATTTCAGTCAAAGGGTAAGCACTTGTCAGGGTGAGCGTACAGAGATGTCTCCCAGCTCATCTCTAGATTAGCTTCCCCAAGGACCACTGAGACAAGAGCTCCCTAAAATCCAGCTTGAGACCCAACAGAACTATTGGAATAGATCTTGGACGAAATTTTGGCAACTCTCTTCCTCCCAAAGTTAAACGAGGACCAAGATCTACCCAACTCTAAATTATACTACATCTGATATTAATTAGTCGCTCATCTTAGAGAAGAGAAAACTGAGGCCCAGAAAAAAGGAATTGTTTACAAGTTACAGCCCCAGCCCTTGGCAACTGCAGGACAAGAAGTGTGCTTCTTCTATACACCATGCCATGACCACACCAGCTAGGAAATGCAAAAGGCCATCTTAATCTCCAGAACCACAGTTCTTATAGTACTTCTCCTCCCCTTAACTGTTTAAATTAGGAAAAATCATCCTTATATTTATCTAATTGGTGGTGACTGACATGAGTCTGAAGTAGACAGTTAAGACAGTAATTGTCCTCTGACAACCACTTTCCTATTATTGGGCTTAGTCTTTTTAAAAACATTATAGGAGATAAGCCAGCTGACCACACTTAGGTATACAGCCTCAGCTTTCCGGAGAAAACCTTTGTTTCTTACCTTCTGCATCTGCTGATCAGACTTGGCCATCTCTGCAAAATAGTCAGTGGGCCTCTTGGTAGGGACTTTGAGCTGATGAAGGCGGGGTAATACCGCCAGCACCGCAGCCTGGGCCTGCCGGTAGCTGAGGATGGAGGACAGTGTGATGTGGGACAAACTGGGAAATAAGCTAAGGGAGAGACACCTTCTATTCCTTCTCACTTGCCTATCTGACAAGGATAACCTCGGAGTTATCCATGATCAGAAAAACTCTCAACATCTGATCTCCACCAGCAGGAGTACACAGACAAATGAAAACGTAATAAAAGCCTCATTAACTTGGTATCTTGGAGAAATTTAGCCATACACTCTTTAAAGAGGGAGGGTGTTCTGCTAAAAATAAATCAGTTTAAGAGAGTAACCACACTAAAAATACCCATTAACTTACAAACTAATACTAATTATTAATTCTTATGTAGTCACTGGAAAAAGTTCATATAAGCTTCCAGAATCAAGTTTTTGCTTAAATAACTGGAAGTACAAAAAAACTTTAAAACTGAATACTTCAAAATAAAATTTAAAAATAAAATCAACTGGAATTTGGATTATAACTGGTGGACCAAGGAGCTCTTCCAACCACGCACAATCTCCTTAGCTCTTTCGAGTTTAAAGAGGCCCTCCTTCTTACTCTCAGGCTTGTGACAACTTCTGAGGAGTACAGGCTCACTACTTTCCCCACCTCCCCACTCTAAGCACAGGGACCCAGAACTCCCACACTTGAAAACGTACAAGCTCATCTCGCGCTGGAAGTCATCTTCTGGATCAACAGCTTTCTGATCCTTGTTCTGAGGTGTTGACTGGGGTCCACTGACTTCCGGCACGGGTCCCAGGGTCACATCAAGCCTTTCAACCCATTCCAGATCCCGCTTGAATTCAGCCAAACACTGCTTCAGGCCACTCTAGGAAATTCAGACACTGAGCCAGCATGAAGGACACGGGCCAACGGACAAAGCTCTCAGCCCCAACAACCGGGTCGGTAATTGACCCTCCTGGCAATGAGCAGGCTGCGTCTTCCCTGGGACAAGAACCCAGTGTCACAAGCACAACAGTGTCTTGTGAGCATCCCGTGTCCCAGGACCCCCGACCAGGCGCCCGACTCACCACGTCGTTCACAGCCTTCTTCGGCCCCTCCAGCACGACATTGAGGCCTGGCTTCAGGAGTCCTCGGGAAAACGCATCCTGCAACTGCAGGGCACAAGCGGCAGTCAGCACCGGGGGAGTGAGGACCCGCTCCCGCGCCCAGCCCCGCGAGCTCGGCTGCCACCTACCTCTCGGTCTGTGACCAGAGAATCATCAGAATCCGAGTCCGAACCTGACAGGGGGGGAGTGTCCATGTCGCAACGAGCGCGCGCGTCCACTCTAGTCGACGGTGCCGGGTGGCCCCAGGCCCGCGCGGCCGGAAAGGGGCGCCTCTCGCCGCGGCGGCCAGCCCGCCGCCCTTGCGCTCACACCGCGGCCCACGTGCACCCGAGCAGGTGGCCCCGGCACCGACCGCTCTCTGCCGCGGCTGAACTTTTCCACCGGGACTTCCGCTTCCGGCCGCGGCAAGGGCACTTCCGGTTTCCCGTTGCTATAGGAACCGCTCCGGCGTCTGAGAGAGTCAGGATTGCTTGGGACCCGCAGGAGTTCTACCGCCGGATACACGAGTAGTCTGGCGATCCGGAGGCAGGAAGCGAAAGGTGGGAGCGCGTAGCTGGGGGCTGGCCGGAGAAGCAGGCAGCCGTGAGGAGCGAAGAAGAGGGGAGAAGCAGGAGCCCCGCGCAAGAGGGGGTGAGGTGCGCGCTGGAGGGGCGGGGGGAACTGAGGAAGGCTCCGGGGCGGGGCCGGGGGCGGGGCCGGGGGCGGGGCGTGTCTCCACCCTCACCGGCTGCGCTGCATGTTCAGCAGGACTTCGTGGGCTACCATGTCGACCGTGGTGGCTCAGTCGCTGCACGTTTTTGGTCTTCGATCCCACGTGGCCAACAATATCTTCTTCTTCGATGAACAGATCATTATATTTCCTTCAGGAAATCACTGTGTGAAATACAATGTGGATCAGAAGTGGCAAAAATTCATTCCAGGTAAAAACCCTTTCCATCCTGACACAGACATGAACCGTAGATGTCAAATATAACCCCATAATCCCAACAGCGTTACCGAAAGGAAAGTTTTTTGGCCCACTTAAATACACGTGTTCCATCATATGAATCGAATGTCTCAAATATGTTTATCCATTCTAGTGTGGGTGGGGATTTGGGAAACAATAGTTTTTTGCTATTACAAAGCATATGCCACTATGAAGCTTCTTGCATCTGTGTATGCCCATCCATTTGCACACATTCTGCAGGGCACGCAAGCCGGACTAAACTTACCGGGTAATATGGTAGTACTGGTTCATCCTTCCACCAGGATGCACGAGAGGCACTGTTCCTTCCCAACCTCTCCATCCTTTGGCATTGTCCAACTTCCTAAGTCTTTGCTAAGCTGGTGGTTGAGAAAGAGTATCTCACTGTAGTTTTCGTGTACATGTCTCTACTACTAATGAGGATGACTAGCTTTTCACGTGTTTATGGGCTGTTCCTACTTAGTCTTGTATGAATGCCCTGCTCAAGTCTTTTATTCTTTTTTTCTTTTTCTTTTTGATAATTTTCTTATTGATTTATGGGCACACTTTATATATTCTCTATAGAATTCCTCCCACTTTGGGACTTGTGTTTTCTCCTTCTTTGTGGTATCTTGATGAACAGAAATCCTTAGTTTCAGTGAAGTGCAATTTATCAGCCTTTTCCTTTTTCTGTCTTAAGGAATTCTTCCCTACCCCTAGATTATTAATATATTCTCCTATATTGTCTCTTTTATGCTTTATACTTTTGCCTTTCACCTTTTAGGCTCTGAGTTAGGAGGGTCTTTAGTGTGTTAGGGGAATAGCAAGGAGACCAGTGTGGCCAGAGTGGAGTGAATGGAGGAGTGGGGAAGGGGAGGCCAGATGAAGAAGTACCACAGCTTTGTACTCTGATGAAGGAGGAAGTCATGGAGGGCTTCTGAGCAGAGTAACAGGATCTAACTTAGGTTTCAGCTACTGTATAGAGAACAGATTTAAGGAGGGGAAGGGAGGAAGCAAGAGACCAGGTGAGAGAAGATGCTGGCTTGGAGTGGGGTGGTGGCAGGCAGTAGGGATAGTGATAGAAAAGACGGAAGAAGGAGCAGATCTTGTGGAGGGTATGGGGAGCTTAGTTCTTGACATGGTAAGATTGGGATGCCCACTAGTGAGGCAATGGAGATCTTAAGTGAGCAGTTTTATTTTGGGTCCGGATATAATGAAGAGAGGTCCAGGCTGGTGATAGAAATTTGAAGGTCATCCACACAGAGATGAAATATAAAGTCACTCAAATGTCAGAGATTGTCTTAAGGAGTGAATGTATTTATAAAACAGTAGAACCAAAAAGAGTGCACTCTGGGACACTCCTACATTTAGTGCTGGAGAACTGGGGAAGAGCCAGCAAAAGAGTCTTCAAAAGAGTAACCAAAAAGATTGGAGGAGATCCATGCAAGAAGTGAAACTAGTTCAAGGAGGAGTCCGTCATCAACTGGGTTAAAACAGTACGAAAGCATTTTACAAGCTCTGCAATCAGCCAATATATATTAAGCACCCATTTGGTGTCAGACAGTGGTGATTGGATGAATGGATGGATGGACGGACAGATGGGCGGATGGATGGGCAAGAAAGCCATGGCCCTGCCCTCTAGGAGCTCTGTGTTGTTGTGGAGACAGGTGTGTATTCAAAGGAGCAGGGCTTGGAAATGAGGACAAATGCTATGTCAGGTATGGCCCTGGCGCAAAAGCACACAAGGAAGGAGGGAGAAGTTTTCCTTTGCCTCCTCCGGGCAGTCTCATCCATGTTTACAGTTTCAGCGAGCCACTGTGACTCTCACCTCAAATCTGCATTTTCAGTCCCAGCTCATCCCTGAGCTTTAGAATCATGTACAACTGTCGGCTCGACCTCTTTACCCAAATGTCCCGCAGTGTGTAGCTCCCACACAGTATATCCAGAACTGAATTGTCCCCTCCTTTTTGCTCCCTCTCTTCCCTTAAGACCCTCCTTTGCCAGATTGTCAAATACATGATAAAGCTATGATTACAAAAATAATGTAGTGCTGGTATAAATATCCCAGAAACCCAGGTGTATATATTTATATACGTAAATGAACTTGATATATCATTAAGGTGGCATTAGGAATCTGCTGGGACAACTAGTGAGGTATTTGGGAAATGGGAATCAACTTAAATTCTCACTTCATGCCTTTTACCATCCTGAACCCAAGATGAAGTAAAGGTTTTAGGATTAAAAAACAAAGAAATCAGAAAAAAACTAGAACCAAATAAACATGAATAAAAATAAAATCCTTGGGGGGCGCCTGGGTGGCACAGCGGTTAAGCGTCTGCCTTCGGCTCAGGGCGTGATCCCGGCGTTACGGGATCAAGTCCCACATCAGGCTCTTCTGCTATGAGCCTGCTTCCTCCTCTCCCACTCCCCCTGCTTGTGTTCCCTCTCTCGCTGGCTGTCTCTCTGTCGAATAAATAAATAAAATCTTAAAAAATAAATAAAATAAAATCCTTGGATGGGCTGTTTTCAGCAGAAAACGGTGGACGTCATCTTCACCGTGACCCCTAACTTCCCCTCTTCCTCCCACCTCTCTGTGTTCCTTCCCAGCTGTCACCCCTACTCTCCGTCACCAGATGTCAGTCATTGTTCACGTCTCGCCTTCCTTCCCGGGCCTCACTCAGGCAACCACCGGTCCGACTTAGCGTTTCTCTCATCTCCCATCCCAGCCTTCATACTGCTTGTCACTACCATCCTGTGTTTGAAATAATCTGCCCCCAGGTTTCCCTCCCTCCAGGACTGTCTCCTACACAGTTGCTAGAGGGACCGTTCTTTTTTTTTTTTTTTTAAAGATTTTATTTATTTATTTAACAGAGATAGAGACAGCCAGTGAGGGAGGGAACACAAGCAGGGGGAGTGGGAGAGGAAGAAGCAGGCTCATAGCGGAGGAGCCTGACGTGGGGCTCCATCCCAGAACGCCGGGATCACGCCCTGAGCTGAAGGCAGACGCTTAACGACTGAGCCACCCAGGTGTCCCTAGAGGGACCTTTCTATGACACACATCTGACCCTTCCAAAAATTTCTTGGTGGCATTTCATTTGCCTCCATGGTAAACTCCAAACTCTCACACAAGGCTCCCGGTGTCCTAAAATCTGGGTTCTTTGCTGAGGCACAGTGACTCCCTGCAGCCGTTCCAGAGAGGTGCTTCACTGGCCAGACTTGCTGCAGCTCATTGTGAAGCAAGAACGCAGGGCCCACGGCGTCAGGGCTAGCCCATCTCTCCGGCCTCGCTCACCCTCCCTGCCCTGGGCTTGAATCCAGGCCGGCTTATCCACACGGCACGGGAAGCACAGAGCCTTGGGCCGGTGATACTTTTAGACACCCAAGAAAATGAATGTAATAATAATAAATCCAGTCTGCATTACAGTCTTCTTTATACCAATGCAGTCATAAAATATAATTTTTTACCATTTTATTTTTTAAACCATTTTATTAATTTTTACCATTAATGGCAGAAGAGGTCCATGAAAATCATAACACGGGCCTGATTTCATCTCCCAAATAAAGTATTTGCCACTTAATCTTTGCCTCAGCCTTTGCTTTCTAGACCACAACTTCTGTTCTCGTGCCTGTTACCTCGTGGTTGCAAGATGACTGCTCTATCTCCAGGTATCACCAACATATTCCAGGAAAATGCATCCATCTCTGGTTTTTGAGAACGCACAAGCTTTACCATAAAGCCAGTCCAGCAGATTTCTGCGGCTGTCTCATGGCCAGAACATCACATAGATGACCAAACCACGAAAGAGCCTGGGGACTCCAGCAGTTGGCCTCTCAGCCTCAAAAGTAGAGGAGTCTTGAGTGCTGGTGGCTCTGAGCATAAAGTCCTACCCTATTCCACCCCTCTAGGCCCACCTTTGGTTTCCCCTGCCTCGCATGTGATTCTCCAGCCATACCCCACTGTTTGCAGTTCTCCACCATGTTGTACCCTTTCCCACATCCACACCTTTGCTCTTCCTGTCACCTGCCCCACCTTGTCCTCCTGGCATCCTTCCCTGACTTCTCCTCCTACCTCAGCCTCAGCGAGGTACCCATCCTCGTCATTTTCCTAATACCCCAGACATAGTGGTACTGAGGGACCGCAGGGATTGACAGTTACCATTTCTGTGCCTTTCCCCCATGGGTCAAACCCACCACCACTGTGTCTGGTTCATGTTGAGTCACGGTGAAAGCACGATCTGCCCTCATTATCCCCCTTTACCTCTGTTTACAGGCTCAGACAAGAGTCAGGGCATGCTGGCCTTGTCCATCAGTCCCAATCGGCGATACCTCGCTATCTCCGAGACTGTGCAAGAAAAACCCGTCATCACCATTTATGAACTGTCATCCATCCCTTGTCGGAAGCGCAAAATTCTTAATAATTTTGACTTCCCCGTTCAGAGATTTATTAGCATGGCCTTTTCTCCAGACTCCAAATACCTGTTGACTCAGACATCACCTCCAGAGTCAAACCTTGTCTATTGGCTGTGGGAAAAACAGAAAGTAATGGCCATTATTAGAACCGACTCTCAGAACAATGCTGTCTACCAGGTACCTCCCCTCATAATAAGTATCGTGCAAGTTATGAAAAATAGGAAGATCTTGATGGAATGCTTTCTATGTGCCAGGAACAGTGCTGATTTCATTTGCATTTTTAAATTTAGTCTCTCAACGACCACACGTGGTCTGCATAATTATTATCCTACTTTTATAGGACCAGGCTAGGATCTGGTACTCAGCTTTACAAGTTCAAGAACTCAGATCTGCTCATGTTCAGAGATATTAGCCAGTCAGTGTCTCAGGAATGGACTCCCATTATTCTCACGAGAGGCTGGTGGTTAACCCAGCATGTGACAACCAGAGTACTCCTATCATTTACCTGGTGTAGTTCCTCCCTAGTGATAGAGAACTCGGGAGGTGAAATTAGTAATCAGAGGTTACTTGGTGACCACAGAATCAGACCAAAGGCAGAGAAAGCCAGAAGATTATTTCATTTGGCCTTGGTGATGTCGGGTCCAGCACCCCTACCCTGAGTAGAGTACATCCTCTCCAAGAGATTCAGTGAACATTTATCGGATGCCCAATCTGAACCCAGCACTGGGTATACAGAGATGAAGAAACTAGAGCCCGTCAGCTGCTCACCATCTAGTAGGGGTGCAGGTTGACCGCCATTACTGTACATCCTAGTTGGTAGGGGACTGCATAGCTCTCACTGACATGGTCCCATTCCCCCTGGACAGGGCACATAAACCCACCAGACCCTCCTTTTCCAGCTGAGCCTTCGTTCTATTTTGTCAAGACCTGTTTATCTTCTTTTTGGCCTTGGTAAAATGATTTTTGTAGGATTCCTAGTTTAAGATGCATGGGCCCTACAAATATAATGAATCTGTGCTCTTATCAAATATGGTATCAAAATTTATCATGACTTTGTGATGCTTAAAGGATATTCTGAGCTACCTGAAATAAATGTTCACGCTTAAAATGAGAAGTAATCCCATCAAGATTAGTTTTATCCTTTCACATTTTACAGGTGAGCTTCAATCCCCAGGATAACACTCAGGTTTGTGTCACTGGAAATGGGATATTTAAGCTCCTCCGTTTTGCTGAGGGGACCCTGAAGCAAACCAATATTCAGAGGGGAGAAACCCAAAACTATCTAGCCCACACCTGGGTGTCTGATGACAAGATCATCGTTGGCACTGACACAGGCAGGCTCTTCCTCTTTGAATCTGGAGATCAGCGCTGGGAGACAAGTATAATGGTCAAGGAGCCCACCAGTGAGACCAAGAACCTGGGGAAGATCCAGGAATCAGAGAGGTAATGGCGCCCCTCTGGGCTGGTGCTCTTGTGAATATATGCTCGTCATCCCAATAGCCTTACGCCAAAAATAGCATTCTTTTAAAGCCACTCAGAAACCCCCCACCTTAAAATCGACTCTTTTCATCTTCCCTCTGCCTTTCTTATGTTCCTCTATATTCACGCACAAATTTGACAGTAATGACCACGGCCTAAATACAATTCTTTTTATTTTTAGACCTACTCTCATTCTATAAGCATTTCAGCATGACTAGTCTTCCAAACCACAGATTTTTCAAATAGACATTTTCTGGTGGCTGCCTAATTTTCTGATTCAATTCAGTAACTGGCCACTAAGCCCTGGCAGTGTGCAAGGTACCTTGCTAGGTGCTGGGGACAAGCATCCTCAAGGACCTCACAATTTGGAAGGAGCCGACAGACCCACAAAGAAGAGCTGGGAAGTTGTTGGTAAATCTGACAAAAGCATATGGAGTAAAGTGGGGGCTCAGGTCAAGTTTACTTCTACAGCCAATAATAGTCGTATCTCAAACACATTAGAGTGTACCATTATATGTACTAGACACCGTGTGAAGCACTTTGTACGTATTCTCACTGGAGTCTTACCCTATACAGTGCATGTTACGATCATGCCCATTTTACAGACAAGACAATGAGACTCAAACAGGTGAAGTGACTCACCCAAGATCATAACACGGTCTGCCTGGCTCTGGAGCCTGAGCCCTCCTGCACATGGCATATGATAGATCTTCTTCCTGGATAACTTCAGTCCACTAGTTTTTACCATCCCCCACACACATGACCTCCCTTTTTCCATCGTGATTCTATTAAGAGCTTCCTAATAAGTCCCTCTGCCCTCCAGTTTGCCATGTTCCTAATCCTGCAGTGGGTCCGGTGCCCTAAGAATAAAGGCCAGACTCCTGAACTTGGCCCACATGTCCCTGCTGCTCTGAACCATCTTTACATCTGGACCATCAGCTCCTGCCTCTGTCCACCACACGTTTCACGCGCTCTTGCTTCTGGGCTCGGTCACGTGTCGTTCCTCCTTCCCCACGCCTCTGGGCACATTCACATACCGACAGAGTCCGGGTTGTTTGTCAGGTCAGCTAGGAGTTCTCAGCCTCTGCTCATCTCGGATGGGTGTACATCTTCTGTAACTGTCCTCAGACAATCCTTGTTGCCTGCCGACTGGCTGCTCCCATCCCACCCAGCTGCTCCCTAGCAGTCCTTAGCACTTGTCCCCTAGACTCTAAGCTTCTGAGGGCAGGAACTGTCAATCTTACTTACTGCTGTTTCACAGAGTTGTTAACACAGTATAATTCCAATAAATATTTGTTATGTGGAAGGAAGGAGGGACGGAAGAAAGGGAGGGAAGAAGGAAAGAGGGAGGGAGGGAGTTAAGAGAGAGGAAGGAAGGAAAGGGAGAGGGAGGAAGGGAGGGAGAAGATGGAACCCTGGATTCAAATCTCAGCCCTCCTACTTACTGGTTGTGTATCTTAGAAAACTCTCAAGCCACTTTTCCCTAAACAAAAGGAGGATGGTAATGCATATGCGGCAACCACAGTAATAATAGTGGCCGCACAGGGTGGCGAGACTACCAAATACACGTGTGGCCTTCCAGTCTCTCTTTGGAGTTTGTAGAGCAGTCCAAGGCCAGAGGGTGGCATTTTGGCTATGGGGCTCACAATGGGCGATTTCTTCCACCCCCCAAAACAGCTCCTCCTCCTCACCCCTAGCTGCACTCACCTCGTTGGGATCGTCTCTGTAAGCTTTATATGCTATTTTCTTTTCTAGCCTGATCGAATTTCCAACCATCAGTTCCCCGGTCCCTTCCTATGACCAGGTCATGCTGGCCAGGAGCCACAGCCAGCTGGCCATGCCCCAGGTGTTCGCCACTGCAGCCTATTCAAAGGGATTTGCCTGTTCTGCTGGGCCAGGCAGAGTTCTACTGTTTGAGAAGATGGAAGAGAAGGATTTTTACCGGGAGAGCAGGGAAATCCGGGTAAGGAGGGAAGGAAGAAGCAGAACTGGGGGTCCTCCTGGCATGTGTTCTCCATCAGCAGAGCACTGACAGGGAGTTTGCTGGGAGGAGAGGGCGGTAACACTGAGTAGAAATGGAGACTTGAGCCGTTTGTCCCTATGGGGAGTTTTAGGATGGAGCGGACAGAGTCGGGTTTAAAATGGGGAGGATCTGGATTTGAATTCTGGAAGAGAACTTTGGCAAGTTATATTTTCTCTTTGAAGCTTAGCGTCCCCATAAAACTCATATTATGATCTATACTGATATTTAACATCAAGTATATACTGTCTGGCACATAAGAAGCATTCAGTAAATGTTTGTGGAACAAGTGATACTTGCTATGGAAAGAGATCATCTGTGCTTGGGGAAGATCCAGGAAGGCTCTGGGTGTTTGGTGGTAATCTTTAGGGAGGGCTCCTAGAGGAAGGGTAACAACTGAGGGGAGGGAACAGGTTAGAACTGCAGGTGGAAGGAACAGGTGAAGCAGAGGCACCATGGACCGGAAGCAGGTGGTGTTGTCTGGGAGATATTTTCCCTGGTGGAGAGGAACTGAAATCACTTGAAAGGAAAAGATGGGAGCTAAGGCTGGTGAAAGATCTCGAATGCCAGCCTGAGGAGCGTGTGTGTAATTCAGCAGACAGCCTGTTTTTGAACAGAAAAGCATTACACTTAAGAAAAGCAATCTGCTGATGGTTGGGGGGGGGGATTTGGGGGCACTGGGTGTGCAGTAGCTACAAGCACAGTGAATGAGCCAGACTTGACTCTGCCCTTGTTGGCGGGGTGACTTGAGACGAGTTGCTGAATCTGGCAAAACTGTGTTCCTTCCCTGAGAAAGTAGCCCGGCCCTAGTGGTCATCAGAAGGATGAACCACGGTTTAGCTGTGTAGATGACGTGTGCAGGGCTTGGTGCTCAACGAGTGATAGCAATTCCTATCGCCCTGCTTCGGCATCAGTTCAGAGGCTTTGTTACTCAAGCCGACCGGTCATGAGGTCTAGTCACGGCAGCGACTAGCAGGGAAAGTGGCAGGGAAAGAGCCTTTGTAGAGGTTAAGCCTATAGACCTTTCCCTCAGTAGACGTGGACAGTCAGAGATAAGGAGCTCCCAGAGATGATGCCTCAGCTTGGAAACTGGATGCCTGGGTAAAGATGCCAGTGGTAGGAAAATGGGGGCTTAGAGCAAGGCGAGTGGAAACCAAGGGGAATTATTAGAAGTTTACTTTGCCTCCTTTCGAAGCAATTCATTCTTTTGTTTGCTTAGCCACTTCACGAATATACATTGAGGGTTTACTGCGTATCAGGTTCTATGCTAGGGGCTGGGGTGCAGTAGGGAAGCAAACACGCTAACAGAACACAGCCGACAGGCAAACAAATATGAACTGAATGTCACATGGGCATCAATGCTGTAAAGACAATAAAGCTAGGAAAAGGACAGGGAGTGAGAAGGGGTTCTGTTCTGGAGAGAGTGGCTCAGGGAGGCCTCGCTGAGAAAGGTGCCATTTGACCAGAGCCCGGAATAAAGTGAATCAGTTGGCAATGTGGGTTAGACTCGGGGAGTGAGATCAGTATGTTCACACATATACACACACAGCACACGCAGAGTGCTTAGCTTGTCTGGCACAGCGCTGATGCTTTATGTTTACTATTTTAAGGATTTATCATTGTGATTACTTTCACTACTCTTGCTTTCATTGAAACCCTCGTATTAGGCAAAATCACTGACAGATAAAATATAGGAACAGAGACAAAGAGGACAGAGGACAAAACTTAGCATTTCCTAATTTAGAGTCTGAGACAGAATGAGAACCCAGCAGAGGACACCGAGAAGTAGTGGCCATTCACTCGCTCATCTAACAGATGGCTGTTGCGTACCTACCATGGCCCAGGCTCCACGCTTGGTGCCCGAGATAGATTAATCAGTCATGGCCACTTCCCCAAGGACCTCACTGGAGAGCATCAAGACAGCACGTGCTCTTTCATTGAGCATGGCTATGCATGGTACTCTGCCGGGCACTGGGACACAGACAAGGTCCTCAGTCTGTGGGTTCCCGTTCTACCATGCACAGTGCAGTAAATGTGGCAGCAGAGGGCAGTTCCCTGGTGAGCACACTGAGGTGATATTAGGGCCCACTCATCCCAGGGCAGGGCAGGGCAGGGCAGGGCAAGATGCTTCTCCCTCCCAGAGCCCTCACTGTCCTGGCAGATAGGGGGTATACAGGAAGCAAGAGGGGGTATACAGAAAGACAGAACTCCAGGCAGAGGGAGGGAAACATGAGGGCCTGGTGTCCTGGCCCCCTGGGAGCCAGGTGCTGCCATCACTGCCTCAGGATCTAGAAAAGTCAAGAAGATGAGGACTGAGTAGGACCCTCTGGCTCTGGTGATAAGGAAATTTCTAAGGTTGATGAGACATTTCAGTAAATGATGCAGTGGAAGGAATTAAGAACCGAATGGGAGGTAAGGCTGTGGAGACGGTATGTGCAGGCCAGCCTTTCAAGAAGTGTGGTTGTTAGCAGACGAAAAGCAATGGCAGGGGAAAAGGAAATCTAATGTTATAATGTCTACTCGGGAACTCTAGGCCCTCTCAGGGACTGCTGGCTGGGCTGCTGTGTGACCCCTTCTCCTTTCTCTGCCCTGTCACCTGCCCCACATGGAAGAGGAGACATCACCTTCCCCTCTGCTATCCTGAAGTGCACACTGGGGTGCCTGACGAGGTGGCCCCCACACTGGGCTTCTGACAGATGGGCAAGAATGGGATTTAAACTAACACTTGTGTTCAGAGGGGGTCTCGAGCTGAGATGTGGAGAGTGACCATTTTTATGCGTGCTGCTGTCTCTTAGTCAGCCACCCATCACGTCAGGGTGAATACAAAACCCACAGAAACCGAGGTGACTCGAGCCCTCCCTTCTCCACGCGTGAGGAGGATGCTTGGACGCCTGCTGGTCTGGGAGTCTGTAAGCTGAAAGGATCTGAGAGAATGCTGAAAGCCCGAGGACACGCTGACTGACGATGTGGGAACGTTGCTAACAGTTGTCTTGCATCTCGGGCAGATTCCCCTGGACCCCCAGAGCAACGAGCCAAGTCAGTCCGACAAGCAGGACATCCTCTGCCTGTGCTTCAGTCCCTCGGAGGAAACCCTGATTGCCAGCACCAGCAAGAACCAACTATACAGCATCACCATGTCCCTGACAGAGATCAGCAAGGTGAGGCTTCCCCAGCGACACTTCCTCCAGCCCAAGGACTCGTTACCACGTGGGCAGATTTTAATGCAAGTTTGCCGAGCACACCTCGCTCAGCCTCTTCATAAGAGCCAAAGAAATTCTAATCTTAAGATTCCGCTGTAGACGCTCTCTGCTGTCCTCAGTGGGACTGCGATCGCTGCAGCCTCCTTGGAGGACACACTGGCGTCGCCGGTCAGGTTTAAACTGTGCCTCTCCTTTCACGCTGCAGTTGCGCTTCGGAGAATTCAACGTACTGCGATAGCTGCTCGTTACACAAAGACGTATGTATATAGAGAAGTTTATTTTTTCCTTTTTTGTTTTTAAATAACAAAGAAAGCTAGCATAAATACACTGCAGACATTGCAACAAAAAAGCACTATTGAAGAGAATCATTTTGAACTTCTAAGGTTCTCTTCATCAAGAAGATGTTACAATTTTAAAACTGCATGCACCTGATAGCATGCACCCAAAACACATAAAGGAAAGTTTGACAGAACAACAAGAAAAATACACCATGATCTACAATCATAGTAGGAGACTTTAACATATCTTTTTCAGTAACAGTGTTTTTTTCTTAAATAACAGTTTTATGGAGTGTTGGTGTGTTTTCACACGCCATACAATTCACATATTTAAAGTATACAATCCAGTGGTCTTGAGTGTATTCACAGAGTCATGCAACCGTTACCACAGTCAATTTTAGACCATTTTCATTGCTTCTGGTTCTCTTATTTGTCCCTGTGCATTTGAATTACCATCTGAAGTCACTTCCTTAGCCCAATACAGATTTGCTCGTGGCTACCATCTTTTTGTTGTTGTTGGCAAATACGTTTCCATGCAGCCAACAATGCATAATATACATATTGTTTTATACAGTGGCTTTTTCAGTAAGGTTAAAGAAGAGTAGGGATAAAATATGTGTTTACGTTATCTTTCATAATGACATAATACCTTCACCGGTGTTCTTTGTGTTTTTCTGTGGATTCGAATTACTCTCTGGGGTAACTTGCTTTCAACCCGAAGAATCTCCTTTAGTATTTCATGTAAGGCAGGTCTGCAAGCAATAAAATCTTTTAGTTCTTTTTGGGAATGTTTTTATTTCACCTTCATTTTTAAGAGATAGCTTTGCTGGATATAGAATTCTTGATAGACAGTTTTTTCTTTGAGTACTTTGAACATGTTATTCCACTCCCTTTTGGCTTCTATTATTTTTGCTGAGAAATCTACTATCTATTATTTTGTTGGAGTTCCCTTGGAACTGATCAATCATTTTGCTCTTGAGGCTTTCAAGATTTTTTTTTTTTGTCTTCGGTTTTTGATATTTTTACTATCATGTGTCTGTGGATCTCTTTACGTTTATCTTTCTTGGAGTTCATTCAGCTTCCTGGATGTGTACATTAATATTTTTCAGTAAGTTTGGGAAGTTTTCAGCCATTATTTATTCAAATATTTTTCTGCTCCTTTCTCGTTCTCTTCCCCTCTGGTACCCCCATTGTAGGTGTGTTGGTATGTTTAATGGTGTCCCACATTTACCTGCAGTTCTGTTCATTTTTCTTCATTCTTTTTCTCTCTGTTTTTCAGATTGCATAATCTTTATTGATCTGTCCTTAACTTCACTAATTCTTTTTTCTGCTAGTTCAGATCTACTTTTGAGTCCCTTTAGTGGATTTTTCACTCCTGTTATTGTACTTTTTACTTCCAGAATTTCTATTTTTTTTTTTAAAGATTTTATTTATTTATTTAACAGAGATAGAGACAGCCAGCAAGAGAGGGAACACAGCAGGGGGAGTGGGAGAGGAAGAAGCAGGCTCATAGTGGAGGAGCCTGATGTGGGGCTCGATCCCGTAACGCCGGGATCACGCCCTGAGCCGAAGGCAGACGCTTAACCGCTGTGCCACCCAGGCGCCCCTATTTTTTTTTTTTTTTTGAGAGAGAGAGAGAATGCACAAGTGGTGGGGGTGGGTGTGAGGGGCAGAGGGAGAGAATCTTTTTTTTTTTTTTTTAAGATTTTATTTATTTATTTGACAGAGAGAGACAGCCAGCGAGAGAGGGAACACAAGCAGGGGGAGAGGGAGAGGGAGAAGCAGGCTCCTAGCGAAGGAGCCTGATGTGGGGCTTGATCCCAGAACGCCGGGATCACACCCTGAGCCTAAGGCAGACGCTTAACCGCTGTGCCACCCAGGCGCCCCTAGGGAGAGGGAGAGAATCTTACGCAGGCTCTACACTGAATGTGGAGCCTGACATGGGGCTCAATCTCACAACCCTGAGATCACAAACTAAGCTGAAACTGGGAGTCAAATGCTTAACTGACAAGCCACCCAGGTGCCCCATGAATTTCTATTTTTTAAACAATTTTTATACCCTTTGAAGTTTCCTATTTGATGTGACCTTGTTATCAGAAGTTACTTCTTTGATCATGTTTTCTTTAGTTCTCTGAACAGATCTATAATGGCCACTGTGAAATCTTTGTACATTAAATCCAAAATCTGGTCACTCTCACAAGCAATTTCTGTTGCCTGTACACAGAAAAATGCAAATTAAAGCAAGTCTGAGATCTTTCTCTTTTTTTCAGTGATACTTTTCCTTGCTTTAATATTTTTTCTCTTTTTCTGCTTTTGAAATGAGCTTTCAATTACAAAATATCAATCTACACTCAGACATGCCAGCCATTGGCATGCTGTGGAGAAGCTCACAGGTCAGGACAGACAGCAGCAGCAGGTGGCAGGAGGTGGGAAGTGACTGAAGCAATGGTTACAAATGTTCACAGGAAGCTAAAACTATCCAACAGGCTGTACCCTAATGTTAGCACAGGTTAGACTCACCACTGCCTTGGTGGGTGGCCTCCGTATCTTTGGGTTCAGATTCTACATGGCAATGTCATTTCTTCCAGTTTAGAGTTCTTGGCTTGCACTAATCATAGGGTCACCAGATGGCACTGGACCCAGTCTAGTCTATTATTTTTTCAAAATGCCGTCATAGATGTACTGAGAGACTTCAGGAGCTCTACACTTCAGTGACGGTGAGTAACTTGGGTTTCTTGGCTGGATGCGTAGCTCAGCCAAAATCCTGATGCCATCAGTGAGCTTCAGGGCTTGGTACAGCATGTCCTGCCCTTCCACATTCATCTTGACCATAGTATAAACATCGTTTTCCAACTTGCTGGAAAGGGTCAGCATTTAAATGACATTCCTTAATCTAAAACTGAGGTTTGTTTTCATTGGGAAAATCCTTCCATGTTGCAAGGAAGACCTGGCACTTCCGTGTTTTGCCATCTTCTACAAAAAGCACATCGAGTGGGATGAGGCAGCCTAAGTAGCCTCAGGGCAATGTACCACACCTCTGGCTCCCCAGACAGCAAAGTGACTAGAGGAAGGGCCAACTTTTTCAGTAGCGTAGTAGTCAGAGTCCTTGGGTAACAACTCTAGAAACTTCATTAGCTGTAAGCACCAATGCTGAGTTGGCAGGAGATACCCAGGGAGTTACATGCTCACAGATGCTCTAACCTCCCAGTCATCTTTAGGGTTGTAATTAGACAGATAGTCCAAGATGAAAATCAGGCTCCATTCAGTGCACTCATTTGGGGGTATCAGCAGCTTCCTGATGTTCTGGGGGTTCAGATCGAGCAGGTTGCTGGTTGGGTGAGATTCACTGATTTCAGATAATGCTGCTACAGCGTTAGCCACCACCCCTGGATTTGAATCTGCTATGAGATCCCACAGAGAATCCAGAAATCCCTGATCTTCCGCCATTTGGGCACTGACGTCATGGAATTCTGCCACACAAAATTGCTGCTGCTGTTTTCCAAACATAGGGATCTTCATCCTTCAAGCACTTGCAGAGGGGCTCACAGAGATCTTGTGTAATCTCGTCCACCCAGATGCACGCCATGGTCCTAACTGCCAAGGCCCAAATTAGAGAAGAAAGATCTTCACAGTCCTTCACAAAGCTGTTGACAGCCATGATGGCCATGTCTGGCTGATTCTTGGAGTAGTCATCAAATAGAGACGCATGAGCTTCTTTAATTCCAGACTGTCGGTTTGCGTACAGTTCACTACATTTGGAAAGAGAGAGCTGACGTCCTTCCCCATTGTCATGGCAACAATCACTTTCTTCACAGCCTCCATCCTCTTTTCTTTCTTTTCCTTATTGAGTTCAGCCTTCAATTCAAAGATTTCTCCTTTTTCATTGATTGTGAAGTGCTTGGAGTCAGTCATGGTTTGGAATCTTTTTTTTAAATTTAAATTCAATTAACATAATAGTGTATTATTAGTTTCAGAGGTAGCGTTCAGTGACCCATCAGTCTTATATAACACCCAGTGCTCATTACATCACCTGCCCTCCTTAATGTCCATCACCCAGTTACCCCACCCCCACCTCCATCCCCTCCAGCAACCCTCAGTTTTTTCCCTATGATTAAGAGTCTCTTATGGTTTATCTCCCTCTCTGGTTTTGTCTTGTTTTATTTTTCCTTCCATTCCCCTATGATCCTCTGTTTTGCTTCTTAAATTCCACATATGAGTGAGATCATTTGATAATTGTCTTTCTCTGATGACTTATTCTGCTCAGCATGGTTTGGGATCTTTAACGTGCACCAGAGGCAAGGGCAGGGGTGGCTGCAGCAGCCAGAGAGCACGGCCGGAGTGGTGGGGTCATGGATCCTGCACATCACAACTGAGAGGCCTCTTTGTAAGAATTACTTTTATAATACCAAAAATTAGAAAGTCATATCTCACCAGGGAATTCTGAGAACAAGGGAAAATGGGAACCCTAATGTGACGATGGTGGGGGTGTAAACTGGCACAGGTGTTCTAGAGAGCAGTCCGATAGTTCCTGATCAAACAGAGAGAACGCACGCATCTGGTTATCCGTGGTCTTCCCCTGGACGCAGACCAGGAACATCATCATGCCGGTCCACTAAAGAACGTGCCCGAAGGCATTCCCCTGGATGTTCGTAGTAACGGAGAGCTGAAGGCAGCCCAGAGAGTGACGTAGCTGGAAGCATACTCCAGGATGCCAAACTTAAATTAGAGGCGACGGTTATACATATGACAACATAGATGGTTGAGAGAAAAAAGTAAAACTGCAGAATGCACTCTGAAGCACAATGCCAGCTATAGAAATACCCAAGGACATAGTGGGACACATTAATTCGTGCCTTGGATAGGGAGGAACAAGAATGAAAATTAAAGAACAAAGGAATGAAATAAACATAAGATAAAAATTGGCCATACATGAATTGATTATGACAGTCTACAGCTCTGCCCCTGAGATACAAAAATAAAGAAAATAAAGATACAAAATCAAGGAACTATGAGCAAGGTCATCAGATGAGCTGAGGGGATGGGGGAAGGAGGAAGTGAGTTTAGAAGGCCTGGAAAGAAATAAAATGGCATGTAATTGGTATCTCTTGTAGATTCAGAAAGTGAACTTATTGAAAAACCTGGTGGAGTTACCGGGTCCACTGGAGGCGTGTGGTCATGAATTCTAAGTGAAAGCAGTAAGCCTGCTTGCCTGATTCTCCATCATTGTGCAGTTTCTCTGGCAGAGAGGCAGAAAAAAGACAAAAGAAAGAGAACTGCTGCTGTATTTAAGATAAGCGAGATTTGAGTGTGTTTAAAAGCTTATAGGAATGTACCCGTAGGGACAGGGAGGTTGAAGATATTGGAGAAAGAAAGGTTAAGACATGAAAAAGGATGGGAATAATTGTGCCTGCCCCACGACCCCAGCACAGCACCTTTTCCTTCGAGGTGGTAGGGAAAGGTGAGTGGATGGAGGTAAGTTGATAAGAGGGAAAGGGCCAGAATTTGAGGGAATCCCCATTCCAGCCGTTGTCTTGCTTGTGAATGGACCTCAAATACGTGCACCTCATTGAATTTCCCAGCCATCACTCCTCATTCAGGTGTCCCAGCGATAATGCCCCCAGTTACAGAACGTGTGGAGTCTACACGCCCAGTGTAATAGAATACATTTTCACTTCAGGTCATTCACCCAGCTCTCACTGCTGCTGGTGGCAGTGCAACACCGTTCCTCTAGAGAGAAATTTGGCGGTACCTATCAAGGCCTTTAGAATTTAGAATGACATTCCCCCCAGTATTCTACTTCTAGAAATGTATCCATTGCGTCAGTCCCAGCCTGCCGATAGTGATGCTGTTGCCAGGAATGGCTGAGGCCCTTGCCCAGGCCCATACTACTCCTAGCAAACCCCCAGACATTTCTTCCCCCAGGGCCAGAGATTTCTTGTTTCTTACTGTGATTGCAGGAGGCATTTCAGCAAAAAAACATCAGGGAACTTTGGGGAACAGGATTTATTACTCCCAGGCTCTGGAGGGTACCCAGCACACGTGAGGGTCACACTGTGAGGTCATGGAGAGAGAGAAGGAGGGCATGGGGCTTTGCCTTTATGAGGCTATAAGGGTGGGATGTCTAGGATTTTGTGGGTTCCATTCTTTTTTGGCTAATTTAAAGCCTAAGAGTGGGATTGAGAGCACAGGAAGGGAGAAGTGGGATCAATCCAGTAGTCGTTATCTAAGTTATCCAGGGCATTCTGAAAAAGGGACCTCCATGGGTGGAGACAGTCTACTTCCTTACCTGGTGGTTTGGCCAGCAGCTGGCAATGTGCTTCTTCAAGATGGGTGTCTTTTGAAGCGGATGCCTACACATTCAAAGGCTTAGTGTTGGACACTCACACTGCAGGATCTAAGGAAATAATCAGAGAGGTACACAGACGTTCACGCAAGGTTGTTTAGTCTGGTGTTACTCCTAAATAACAAAACATGAAACCCACTGAAATGTTCCCGCAGTAGAGGAATGGTATATCTATATTAAATTCTGGTATATCTATAGAATAAAATATTTTATTGCCATTAAGATAATGTTTTAAAATAATAGTGGCATCGGAAAACACGCATGACATTAAAGCAGTCTTCCTACGGCCCGATTCCTGTGCACCCAGGCTCGCTAATGTTCATGGTAGTTCTGACAGCTGAAGTGCACAGCCCGCCTTAGCTCACTCTGTGTGATTTCTCCAGGGGGAGCCTGCTCACTTCGAGTATCTGATGTACCCCCTGCACTCGGCATCCATCACTGGTCTAGCTACGTGCATCCGCAAACCCCTCATTGCCACCTGTTCTCTGGATCGATCCGTTCGCATCTGGAATTATGAATCAAAGTAAGGATGAGAGGCTTTGCTACTGTAGTGTGCAAGATTTCAGTTGTTAAATTTGTTCATGTGAATTATTTTAATTAGAGAGTTTTAAAATGTAATTACTTAGAAGTTTCAATTGGAAGATTTTTTTTTTCAGATTTTATTCATTTATTTGAGAGAGACAGCACAAGCGGGGAGGAGGGCCAGAGGGAGAGGGAGAAGCAGGCCCCACACTGAGCAGGGAGCCAAAAGCAGCTGCTTAACCGACTGAACCACCCACGCGCCCCGGAAAAGATTTTTTTTTAAATCAAGTCAGGCAGCTTACCTGTTTCTCTTCTCTTTTTGCTCATGGTTGGCCTAGAAAATTGCTTTGTGTTTCATTAAGTGCTTACCACATGCCAGACACCGCTGGACACTAGGGACCTCAGGATCACACTGCAGTATCTCACCTTCTCCTATAACCTCCCGTGCTCTTCCAGTCTTCCTGTCCCCTCACTCCCACTACATGTGCTTTTCGCCACATGGAGCTCTCCGGACCACTCATTCCATCTCTTTCTCATCACTGCCCTGAGCCACCCCTAACTCCCTAGTGACTTTACGCTCCTGGCATAGCTTCCCTGAGAATGTCCACCTAGTCTCGCCCCACACTGGGTATCTCTGGGCTTTGTGCACAGCTGCCGGGCTGCTGAATAGAAACTGTGGGCTCCTTCTGATGTGGGGATTCTAAGGGGAGCCGTGCTTTCAGCGTCACTACACAGCTCATTGCTCACTTCCCCTATTTTCCATACTCATTGCTGGACACTCTCCTCAAATAACCAAAATCTAGAAAAAAGAGGAACCAATCATTTTAAGCAATAAAGTATCTCAGATGCTATGATAATAGTATTTGCCAGGTACGGTGGGGGGCTCAAGGAAATCAGCAGGCTGGACTGTAATTCCGTAACTGATCTTTCTCACAGCACCCTGGAGCTATTTAAGGAATACCAAGAAGAGGCATATACAATCAGCCTTCACCCGTCCGGACACTTCATTGTGGTAGGGTTTGCTGACAAACTACGCCTTATGAATCTACTCATTGATGATATACGTTCTTTCAAAGAATATTCTGTCAGAGGATGCAGAGAGGTAAGATGCTGGAGATAAAGGTATTTTTCTTAGGAAACCAGGGTTGAAATTTCAAGAACTAACATACACTGGTGAGGTGAGACCAAGGCCTATCTTGGAGAACTTCAGTGGCTTTAAAAGAAGAAATCCAGTTCTTCTCTCACCATACTTTTTTTTTCTTAAGATTTTATTTATTTATTTGACAGAGAGAGACACAGTGAGAGAGGGAACACAAGCGGGGGGAGTAGGAGAGGGAGAAGCAGGCTTCCCGCTGAGCAGGGAGCCCGATGTGGGGCTCGATCCCAGGACCCTGGGATCATGACCTGAGCCGAAGGCAGGCGCTTAACGACTGAGCCACCCAGGCGCCCCTCTCACCACACTTCTTCAGCATATGGCTCCATCTCGTTTTTCTCCTGTTCATCAAGCTATTTCATTGAACCCCAAACCTTGTGAGATCCCAGGTGTGATTAATCCTCTCTGTGATTGCAGAGGAACAAAAAGCATCAAAAAGGAAAATTATCTCAGACTCAGAGTCCCAGCTGGAAAGGTGAGTTTGGAGATTGAGAGAGGCCAGGGAATATGCACGTTAACAGGGAGAGGCAGGAAGCGGCCGATCACATTTTGCCCTGAGATGACTGCAGAAACCAGACAGCGACTGCAGGAATTGCTTCCCCACTCTGAAACTTCTACAGAGATGGAATGAGTGCTGTGCTCTACCATCCAAGCAGCGCACACGGCAGTGGCAGCATCTTGGCCAGTATGAGCTATGGGAATAACGACGATGTCAGCCAGTCCTCAGTCCTATCTGCGCCTTCCCCCAATTCCCATTTTCACACTTGTTTTAGCCTGAACCCTTTAGGACAAGGAGTTCTTGACTGTAACCTCTCTCTGGACTGCTCATTTCTTTCTTTCATTCTTGCTATCTTGCTTTGTTTCTTTGTAGTGTTCCTTTAGCAATGGGGGTCACCTGTTTGCTGCAGTCAATGGAAATGTGATTCACGTTTTTACCACCACAAGCCTGGAGAACATCTCAAACTTGAAAGGACACACAGGGAAGGTGAGTGAGTGAGCAGTGTCCAGGGAAATGAGGGACACAGAGTCAAGCATTATGCTCACCGAGTGAACAAAAAAGAAACGAGTCTTTTCTTATTGGAGTTCACTGTTTACGTGGGGGAAAGAAACAATAAAACAAAAGCACAGGCTGATTACTAATTGCAATAAATGCAGTGAAAGAAAAACATGGGATGTTATGAGAGCAAATAATGAAAGAGCTGGCATAATTTAGATTGGGGTGTTCAGAAAGGCTGGGTCCTAAAGGAGTAGGAAGGAATTAACCCGGCAGAGCTGGTGGAGATCATCATTGCAGATAGGAATCCAAAGACCCTGGGATGAGAGGTTGTGTGGCTGTCAGAGGAACTGAAAAATCTATGGGGCTAGAACATAGATATCAGGATGAAACTCAGGAGCAAGCTGAGATTGGTGAGGTTAGCAGGGCCCCAAGTGCACGGAACCTTGCAGGCCTTTTAAGGGTAAAAAAGATAAAGATGGTTTATCCTCTTTGTTTCTTGAAACCATTGAAGACTTTCAGGGCAGGGTATAATATGACCAGATTTGCATTTTAGATTACTTTGGCTGCAGAAAGAAGAATGTATTGAAAGGGACAGGGTGGAAATGGTAAAGAGAATATTGTGGATATCTACACAATGTTGGACCATAATGGAGGTGGGGCAGATAGGCAGAAGTAGGTGGATTCGAAAGATATTTAGGAAACTAAACCAATAGTTTTTAGACAGAGTGGAGTTGGGGCATGAGGAGAAGGGAGGGGCCAAAGGTTGAAAGACTAAGAAGAAGCCGGTGAAAGAATTTGGAGAGAAAAAGCACTTGAGAAAGAAAGACATTTTAGGCAGAAGGACCTGTTAAAGATGATGGAATGGGAGAATAAAATTGGATAGTGGTTTGAGATATACATGGCTGGAACACTGGGCACATTCCAGAAGTGGTGGAAAGAGCTGGAGAGGCTGACGGCATCATAGTGTGTGTACCATGCCAAGATATTGGACTTCAGTCTGTAGGCGATGAGAAGCAACTGAAAGGATTTAAGAAAAAAAAGTACTGGGATTAGAAAGGTACTTCTACGAGGCACCTGGGTGGTTCAGTTGCCTTTGGCTCAGGCCATGATCCCCGAGTCCTGGGATTGAGCCCCACATCAGGCTCCCTGCTCAGCGGAGAGCCTGCATCTCTTCCCTCTGCCATTCTCTCTCTCACTCTCTCAAATAAATAAATAAAATCTGGAAGGAAGGAAGGAAGGAAGGAAGGAAGGAAGGAAGGAAGGAAGGAAGGAAGGGAGGGAGGGAGGAAGTTAGTTCTCCAAACTGTATTAAGGATATATTAGAGGGGAGGGAAGTTGGAGGGTGGGAGACCAGCTAAGAAGTGAGGCTGAAAGATGAGTGAGGAAGTAAACCATGGCTTTAGTAGTAGAGACAGAGAGAAGCATGATATTAAACTCCATTTGTACATGTTATGTTTGATGTGTCCAAGAAGTATGATACATGAGTGTGGAGATCAGGAAAGGTGGCTGGAAATGAAGACTCAGGGAATTAGGTGTTAGTGGAAGTGGAATCTGAGAAGAATCTTGGGCAGGAGACAGGTGACCAACATTTAAGGCACTGGTTAAGAAGAGAAAGCCTGAGAATGAAGGCACAGGAGAACTTAAAATCAAGGAATTGTATCAGAGAAGCTAAGGAACTCATTCCCAAAAGGATAAAGTAGTCAATGGCATTAAAGGTCAGAGAGGGGAACCTGGGTGGCTCAGTTGGTTAGGCATCTGACTCTTGGTTTTGGCTCAAGTCATGATCTCATGGGTTGTGAGATCAAGACCCGTATTGGGATCCGTGCTCGGGGGGGTGGGGGGGGTGGCGGGGAGTCTGCTTGAGATTCTCTCCCTCTGCCCCTTTCCCCACTTGCACATGTGCCCATATGTGCTCTGTCTCTCTCTCAAAAAAAATAAATAAATCTTTTTAAAAATTTAAAAAATAGGGGCGCCTGGGTGGCACAGTGGTTAAGCGTCTGCCTTCGGCTCAGGGCGTGATCCCGGCGATCTGGGATCGAGCCCCACATCAGGCTCTTCTGCTATGAGCCTGCTTCTTCCTCTCCCACTCCCCCTGCTTGTGTTCCCTCTCTCGCTGGCTGTCTCTATCTCTGTCGAATAAATAAATAAAATCTTTAAAAAAAAATAAAAATAAAAATAAAAATAAAAATAAAAATTTAAAAAATAAAGGTTAGAGAGAAGTCCTGTAAAGACTAAAAGCTGACCATCGAGTTTAGCAAGTAACAGGTGCATTAGTGCAGGTGCTATGAAAACACAAGCGTTATTGAGTTGCTGAGCTTCCTCAGTTTCAACAGTGTGATTAGTCTTCAAGTGACGATGGAGATGCAGATGAAAGCACACCAGGTGATTCTGACGCTCTTTCTACAACTGTGTACACCTCCATGGGAGGCCCTCCCTCACCAGCCCAGGAAAGCAGCCACCTGTTTCACCACTTTGCAAGTATTTATAACACTGGTCTCTAACCAGCGATATACGTTGGACTTACCTCTGAAATATTTTTTAAAAATTCAGATGGAGGATGCAATAAAGCCATGCCTACAGGGAAATTTATAACCTTAAATACATATATTAGAAATACAAAAAAGATTCAAAAATCAGTGATATCATCATCCACCTCAAGAAAGTAGAAAAGGAACAGCAAGTTAAATTCAAAGAAGATAAAAGGAAGGAAATAATAAGGATAAGAGCAAAAGTTAATGAAATAGAAAAACAAACACAACAGAAGATCATCAAAGCCAAAATTTGGTTGGGACTGTTTTTAAGTAATCTCTCCCCTCAACATGGGGCTTGAACTCACGACCCTGAAATCAAGACTTGCGTGCTCTACCAAACTCAGCCATCCAGCTGCCCCCAAAACTTAGTTTTTTGAAAATGCAAAATGGGTAAGACCTTGACATGACTGATCAAGGGAGGAAAAAAAGAGGAAAGGTAAATAACCAGTATGAAGAATGAAAAGGGGATATCACTACAGATCCTATATATAATAAAAAAGATCAAAAGAGGATATTACGAACAACTTTATATAAATGGAATATATAGATGAAACCAACAAATACCCAGAAAAATTGAATCTGTTAAAGAATCTGTAAAGACAACTCTAGGCCCAGAACATATCACTAGAGAATTGTAAGGGAAAAAATGACACTGATCTTGAAGAAACTCTTACAAAGAAC
>NW_024423564.1:69990456-70013416 GCF_017311325.1 Ursus maritimus | reverse complement strand
AGGGAGGGAGGGAGGAAGTTAGTTCTCCAAACTGTATTAAGGATATATTAGAGGGGAGGGAAGTTGGAGGGTGGGAGACCAGCTAAGAAGTGAGGCTGAAAGATGAGTGAGGAAGTAAACCATGGCTTTAGTAGTAGAGACAGAGAGAAGCATGATATTAAACTCCATTTGTACATGTTATGTTTGATGTGTCCAAGAAGTATGATACATGAGTGTGGAGATCAGGAAAGGTGGCTGGAAATGAAGACTCAGGGAATTAGGTGTTAGTGGAAGTGGAATCTGAGAAGAATCTTGGGCAGGAGACAGGTGACCAACATTTAAGGCACTGGTTAAGAAGAGAAAGCCTGAGAATGAAGGCACAGGAGAACTTAAAATCAAGGAATTGTATCAGAGAAGCTAAGGAACTCATTCCCAAAAGGATAAAGTAGTCAATGGCATTAAAGGTCAGAGAGGGGAACCTGGGTGGCTCAGTTGGTTAGGCATCTGACTCTTGGTTTTGGCTCAAGTCATGATCTCATGGGTTGTGAGATCAAGACCCGTATTGGGATCCGTGCTCGGGGGGGTGGGGGGGGTGGCGGGGAGTCTGCTTGAGATTCTCTCCCTCTGCCCCTTTCCCCACTTGCACATGTGCCCATATGTGCTCTGTCTCTCTCTCAAAAAAAATAAATAAATCTTTTTAAAAATTTAAAAAATAGGGGCGCCTGGGTGGCACAGTGGTTAAGCGTCTGCCTTCGGCTCAGGGCGTGATCCCGGCGATCTGGGATCGAGCCCCACATCAGGCTCTTCTGCTATGAGCCTGCTTCTTCCTCTCCCACTCCCCCTGCTTGTGTTCCCTCTCTCGCTGGCTGTCTCTATCTCTGTCGAATAAATAAATAAAATCTTTAAAAAAAAATAAAAATAAAAATAAAAATAAAAATAAAAATTTAAAAAATAAAGGTTAGAGAGAAGTCCTGTAAAGACTAAAAGCTGACCATCGAGTTTAGCAAGTAACAGGTGCATTAGTGCAGGTGCTATGAAAACACAAGCGTTATTGAGTTGCTGAGCTTCCTCAGTTTCAACAGTGTGATTAGTCTTCAAGTGACGATGGAGATGCAGATGAAAGCACACCAGGTGATTCTGACGCTCTTTCTACAACTGTGTACACCTCCATGGGAGGCCCTCCCTCACCAGCCCAGGAAAGCAGCCACCTGTTTCACCACTTTGCAAGTATTTATAACACTGGTCTCTAACCAGCGATATACGTTGGACTTACCTCTGAAATATTTTTTAAAAATTCAGATGGAGGATGCAATAAAGCCATGCCTACAGGGAAATTTATAACCTTAAATACATATATTAGAAATACAAAAAAGATTCAAAAATCAGTGATATCATCATCCACCTCAAGAAAGTAGAAAAGGAACAGCAAGTTAAATTCAAAGAAGATAAAAGGAAGGAAATAATAAGGATAAGAGCAAAAGTTAATGAAATAGAAAAACAAACACAACAGAAGATCATCAAAGCCAAAATTTGGTTGGGACTGTTTTTAAGTAATCTCTCCCCTCAACATGGGGCTTGAACTCACGACCCTGAAATCAAGACTTGCGTGCTCTACCAAACTCAGCCATCCAGCTGCCCCCAAAACTTAGTTTTTTGAAAATGCAAAATGGGTAAGACCTTGACATGACTGATCAAGGGAGGAAAAAAAGAGGAAAGGTAAATAACCAGTATGAAGAATGAAAAGGGGATATCACTACAGATCCTATATATAATAAAAAAGATCAAAAGAGGATATTACGAACAACTTTATATAAATGGAATATATAGATGAAACCAACAAATACCCAGAAAAATTGAATCTGTTAAAGAATCTGTAAAGACAACTCTAGGCCCAGAACATATCACTAGAGAATTGTAAGGGAAAAAATGACACTGATCTTGAAGAAACTCTTACAAAGAACAAAAAAAAAGCAAATTCTTCCCAGTATTGTTCCATGAGGCCAGGATAATCATACCAAAACCTGCCAAAGACGTCACAAGAAAGAGAAATGATCAGCCAGTCTTTTTCATGAACATAAAAAAAGTCCTAAACAAAATATTATCAAACCAACCCATCAAAATATAAAAATGATAATACAGCACGACCAAGTTGGATTTATTCCAGGAATACAAGGTGGTTTTGCAATTTGAAATCAATTAATGTACTATAGCACACTAACATACACGTGATCTTTCATCCTTATTATCTCCATAAATGCAGACGCAAGAAGATTGATAACATTTAATATCCATTCCTGATTTTAAAAAATAACACTCAACAAACAAAAAATAATGGAACTTCTCATTTTATTTATTAAAAATCTTATGCAAGATATATAAGAAAACCTACAAAAAACAGCCCACTTGGTCGTGAAATTATGAAAGCATTCCTTCTGAGACAGAGAACAACACATGATGCCTTCTGCTAGCCTTGTACTGAGTCCTGAGCAATGCGATAAGGCAAGGGGAGGAAATATGTCTTAGTCCACGAGGCTGCTGTAACAAATACCACAGACTGGGCAGCTCATGGACAACAGAAATTTCCTGTCACGGTTTGGAGGGTGGAAGGTCCAAGATCCTGGTACCAGCATGGGTAGGTGAGGGCCCTCCTCCTGGCTACAGATTTCTCATATCCTCACAGGGTGGAAGGGGTGACCTAGCTCTCTGGGACCTCTTTTTTTTTTTTTTAAGTAATTTTTTATTATATTACGTTAGTCACCATACAGTACATCCCTAGTTTTTGACGTAAAGTTCGATGATTCATTACTTGCATATAACACCCAGTGCACCATGCAATACGTGCCCTCCTTAATACCCATCACCGGCCTATTCCATTCCCCCAACCCCTCCCCTCTGAAGCCCTCGGTTTGTTTCCCAGAGTCCATAGTCTGGGACCTCTTTCATAAAGACACTAATCCTATTAATGAGGGCACTACCCTCAATGATCTAATCACCTCCCAAAGGCCCCACACCTCCTAATACCATCATCTTCAGGGGTTAGGATTTCAACATATGAATCATAGGGGAGGACAGATGGGAAGTAGAAGACACAAATATTCGGACCATAGCAAAATAAAAGGCATAAAGATTGGAAAGGAAACAATAAATCATCACAGATAACATGACTGAGTGGGTAGGAAACTCAGAGAGTTTTCAGATAAACTATTAAAACTAGTTAATCTAGGAATATTGCTGGAAATACTGTCACTATATTTTTTCAATAGTAACAAACAGAATGGAATTTAAGAGGTGGAGAGGGAGCTGAGGAGGTGGGTAAGGATGTGCCTGACAGGGCTGGAGTCCTGGAAATACCAAAAGAGGTGGCCCCTGGGTCAGGAGGTTGGTACTTATAAGGAGCTCCAGAAACTAAGCAAACATATTGAAGATAATGGGAGGCAAGTCTCTCACGACTGGAGAAGGGAGTTACAAATATGAAAACGGGGGAAAGCCTAGCAAGTTGTTTGTTTAGTGACCTGGCTGAACTAATTCTGAGAAGTCTTTCTTTCCCCTGCAGGGTGCAGCCTTGATGTCTCTGCTCACATTTTTGTTCCTCTTTCATCTTTCCTTCTGGCTACTTAGGGGCTGCCCCTGGGTTGACCTGAGCCACTTATGAGTCACAGATTGTGCTTAGCCCCCTGAGCCAGTTGGCCTTTTACCCTTTACTGTTGGATTTGTGTGGCTGGGAGGCTGCCGTCACAGTGCATGGAGTTCACATTTTTTGCTCCTTGTTCAGCCAGAGACTGACTAGTAGTTCGGAGGTTCTCTGTCTATTGTATCCAAGAGAGTCCAGCCCTAGTCGTGCCCAGTCTTCCAGGCTGCCAGGAAGAAGTGTGATTTTATCTCCAAGCCTGGCTTCCTGGGAGATGCCCGTGGACCAGAGGCATTATTATTATTCGGTTAGCGTTGGGTCAGATGTTGTGCCAGTGAGGCTTCTGCCCTGTGTGAATGGGTCCCTGTGCAGCTTAGGTGATGCTTTCAGGTTTTCCCCGTATCCTGCTCTGATTGCTCTTGAGCGGGGGTGGCTTAGCACACGCACACAGCCCTCCCAGAGCTGGCTCCGCGATTGCAGAAGGCTCTTCCTGACCGTCTCTTTCCCCTGTTCTATGAAATGCTTATGCTCTGCAATTTTGCTGATATCGTGGACTTACCAGCCTTCTCTTAATTGCTCTCCGCCAATATCGCCATCAGTTTAGACGGAGCCCAAAGATGGCCCTCTTCATCCGGTGCTCCGCATGCAGTCAGTTTTGCGCTTGCTGAAGGGCACGCACCCGGAAGGGCCCTTCTGCCTCAGTCGAGGGAACACGGGCGGCGTTCCCCCCCCCCTTTCCCGAAGGCGGGAGTGTGCGTCTGCGTGCGCACGTGCATGCCTGCGCATGCGTGCGTGTAAGGTCTTCCTCCCCGGCAGGTCCGCTCAATCGCGTGGAACCCGGATGACAGCAAACTGGTTTCCTGCGGCACGGACGGGGCCGTGTATGAATGGAGTCTGTCCTCTGGAAAGAGAGAGACGGAGTGCGTCCTGAAGTCCTGCAGCTACAACTGTGTCACTGTCTCCCCTGATGCCAAAATCATCTTTGCGGTTGGATCGGACCAGACCCTCAAGGAGATTGCAGACTCGTCGGTGAGTCCGCCCGGCCCCGGCTCCCGGCTGCCGCCCGGCTCTGCAAACAGAGGCTCCATGTGGGCCGCCGGAGGCGTGATGGGAAGAGGGCTCATGAGAGCAGGGCCCCTTCTCCTCGGAGGACATC
Organism: Ursus maritimus; assembly: GCF_017311325.1. Taxonomy (NCBI): domain Eukaryota; kingdom Metazoa; phylum Chordata; class Mammalia; order Carnivora; family Ursidae; genus Ursus; species Ursus maritimus. The sequence continues at coordinate 70,008,653 of NW_024423564.1, read as the reverse complement.
CGCCCCTCCTGCCTTGTGGGTCAGCTCGGTCACTGGTTCTGCCGGCACTTCCTGCCCAGCGCCCTACCTGACTGGGTTCAACCGTGCGGCCCTTGCCGCTCCCGTCCTGCTGGCTGGCCCTAGGGTCCCTTCCACCCTCCAGGCCCGCAGGTCAGCAGCATCTCTAACCTGCATGCTTACCCGGGGTAGAAACAGTTCTCGTTCCTGCTCTGGCCTCAGCTTGCCACCATATTCGTTTGAAAACCCCAAAATTCAGGAGCTACCTCATTGGGCTGCAAAGGGTTGAGGGAGGAGAGAAGAGCGTCGCAAGGGCACTTCTTCGTATCCATGTGGCTGTGTCCTTCTCTGGGCGTCGGGCGACAGCTGACCTCCGTTGGCTTCTCCAGCTTCTCTTGGATGCTCGTCCGCATCCGGGTGCTGGTGCCTGGGAAGGTGCAGGGATACCTCGGCAGCCCACTGACCTGAGACGGGTTGCCCCGTGATTGGGACACGGCTGAGAGGAGGGGTTCTCTCCGCTGTGCCCCTGAGTAGCTTAGTCCTCACTCTGCGGTGGCTTTCCCGGTGCTGGACCAGAGCGCCGCTCCTTCGGGGCAGGCCCGCAGTTCCCGCCTCTCGATAGGCCGCTAGCTAGCTCTCGCCGCCTGACCCACGCAGACACTGAACCAGTGTTGGGGGGAGGGGGGAGGGGGGGGAGCTAGATGGCCAGGCGAGGGAGTTAGCAGGTGACAAATCGAATGAGTTCCCTGCTGGTAGGGTTTTCTTTATGTCAGGGACACTGGTAACTACTGAGTAACTGTAGGACCCACATCCCATTCTGAGTTTGAGATGCAAGGACGCACAGCAGTCAGGAGCAGAGACACCGGGGCCTCACTGCCACGACCTCGGTGGGTGAGTTGAGGCAAATTACTTGCTGTCACTGGGGCTCGGTTTCCTCGTCTTATAATAAGGGCAACAGTAACTACCTCCAAGGGTTTCTGTGACATTGAAGGAGTTACAACATGTGAAAGCCATAAAACGGTGCTGCTTGAAGGCTTGAAGGCTTCCTTTTATTAGTGCTGCTCCTACCTCCTCGGGCTGTTTGTCCACCAGTCAGGCAGCCATGATGGACTAATTCGAGCCTTTATGTGTGCGGCACTGTGCCAGGTGCTGCACAGAATAGGAAAATGTTTTTTCAATACAGAACTCGCCCTTAGAGAAGGGAATGACGTGGGGACCCTGGGGGTACGGCTCAGCCCCGCACCCTGAACAGAGCCGTCTGTGTCCCAGGTCCTTCGAGAGATTTCAGCATTTGACGTCGTCTACACAGCCGTCGTCATCTCGCACTCCGGCCGCATGATGTTTGTGGGCACCTCGGTGGGGACCATCCGTGCCATGAAGTACCCACTGCCGTTGCAGAAAGAGTTCAATGAGTACCAGGCCCATGCGGGTGCTATCACGAAGGTAAGAAGGGACCCTCTGCTCAGGGGCCCATGCCCAGAACCAGCCCTTGCTGGATCCATCTGACCCTACCCTCCACACACCTTCTGCATCCCTTCAAACCCCCCAGTGGCTTTTCTCCCCTTATTCCTCTCTCCCTCTTTATTCATCCAACCATCCACTCAATGAACATTTATTGGCTACTGATAGTCTTCATTTACACTACTCCCAGGAATATTTCCTAGGAGATAATCAGAAATACACCTAAAGATTCATGTTCAAGGTTGCTCACCATAATAGTATGCATGATAATGGGCCATTTCAGAGGTGCTGTAGGCATGCCACCCAGATGTTCCATCTGCTGATGCCGGTCGGGGCACACACGTCTCCTCCTCCAAGGAAGGGCCTCGGACTAAAGAGTCAAAGCCCAGGAGAGGAGCCCCTGCCCCTCCCTGAAGGTACAGAAGGCCTTCCCTGGGGGAATAGCATGAGTATGCATTTGCAAATTGTCCCTCCAACAATTCCAACCTTGAAGGCTTTGAAGGATGTCCCAAACTCTATGCTGGCTTGCCTGCAGACCATATCCTTATTGAGAAAGGATTTTTCCTTATCAACTGGAACATTCTTGTACTGAGCTTGAGCCTTACACTCAAAGTAAATTAAAAAAATTACCCTCTTCTCTTCATAGCTATGAGGTTTTAGGGATAAGGTATTTATTTTTCTGATTATAAAAGCAATGCACGTTTGTTTTAGAAATAAAAATCCTGGGGCGCCTGGGAGGCGCAGTCGTTAAGCGTCTGCCTTGGGCTCAGGGCGTGATCCCTGCGTTCTGGGATTGAGCCCCACATCAGGCTCCTCCGCTGGAAGCCTGCTTCTTCCTGTCCCACTCCCCCTGCTTGTGTTCCCTCTCTCGCTGGCTGTCTCTCTCTCTGTCGAATAAATAAATAAAACCTTTAAAAAAAAAAAAGAAAGAAAGAAAGAAAAATCCTCTTGAGGCACCTGCGTGGCTCAGGCGGTTGGGCGTCAGACTCTTGATGCCGGCTTAGCTCATGAGGTCAGGGTCGTGAGGTCGAGCCCCGCAGGGTCTCCGGGCTGTGTGGGGAGCCTGCTTGAGATTCTTTCTCTCCCTCTGCCCATCCCCCACCATTCTCACATGCTCCTGTTCTCTTTCTCTCTAAAAAAAGAAAGAAAGAAGAAAGAAAAATCATCTTAATAATATCATCATAATATTTTGATGCATTTTCTCCTCTTTTGTATACATTTTTGTGTGCATTTTAAATAAACTGAGACTATGTTGTATGTACTCTTTTGCAGCCTGCTTTTTTTTTTTTTACTTAATGCTATTATAAGCATTTTTTTCATATAATTAAATATTCCTCAAAAACATGATGTTAGTAGCTACACAAATATCCTATCAAATGGTGGACCATAACTTATTTAATTGTTTTCTTACAACTGGGCATTTAATGATCTTATGGACTGTAACCAATATGCAGCTCTAAGGGTCCTGTGGGCATCTCTGACCATCCCAAAGGCTGAGTTGCTAGACAGAGGTGAAATTCCTGAGGGGAAGAGCGTCGCCGTTTGTAAGGTTTCCGACACATATCGCTGATTGTGAGAAGGCCTTTTTCATCGTTGATTCTTTTGCCTTCACTTTTTTTTTTAAGATTTTATTTTTATTTATTTGACAGAGACAGCCAGTGAGAGAGGGAATACAAGCAGGGGGAGTGGGAGAGGAAGAAGCAGGCTCCCAGCAGAGGAGCCTGATGTGGGGCTCGATCCCAGAATGCCGGGATCACGCCCTGAGCTGAAGGCAGACGCTTAACGCCTGCGCTACCCAGGTGCCTTTGCCTTCACTTTTTGAGATAATTATGGAGTCACAGGAAATTTAAAGAGAGCACAGGGGTCCTGTGTTCCCTTCTCCCAGTCTCCCCCAATAGGAACGTCCGTCATGCTATTGGAACAATATTGTGGAATTGGTATCACACCAGAAGAATCGATGTTGGTACAATATGTGTGTGTGTTTCCATGTCATTTTATCACGTGCGCAGATTCCTGCCACCAGCACTGCAATCAGGGTACACGAGTGTTCCGTGGCCGCAGAGAGCCCCCTCGTGCTGCCCTTGATACCGACACCCATCCCCCCCCAGCCACCCCCTCCCCAGTCCTACACAAACACCCACTGGTTCTCCATTTCCATCATTTGTCATTTTGAGCATTTTATATGAATGGGATCATACAGTGTGTGACCTTTTCACAGTGGCTTTTCTCGGCCAGCACGATACCCCTGAGCTCCATCTGAGTTATTTCACGTATCAATACTTCACTTCTTCTTACTGCTGAGTAGCATTCCATGACACGGATGCACCGTAATTTGTTTAACCATGTACCTGTTGTAGGATAGTTCATTTTTTCCCAGTTTTTGACTGTTCCAGATAAAGCTGCTATGACCCATCTTACACAGGCTTTTGCGTGGACCTTCATTTCTCTGGGATAAATGCCTAGGGGAACGATCGCTGGATCATAGGATAAGCTTATGTTTCGTTTTTTAAGAAACTGCCCAGCTGTTTTCCATTCCCACCAGCAATGCATGCAGGATCCAGTCTCTCCACATCATTGCCAGCATTTGGTATTGTCCCTATTTTTTATTTTAGCTGTTCTAACAGGTATGTAGTAATATCTCCCTATAGTTTTAATGCGCATTTCCCTAGTTGCTAACAATGGTGAACATCTTTTCATGTGCTTCTTTGCCATCTGTATAGCATCTTTGGTAAAACATCTCCCTATTTTTTGCCCACCTTCTAGCTGGATGGTTTGGGTTTTTTACTGTTGAGTTTTGAGAGTTCTTTTTATAATCCAGATAATAGCTAACTCTTTAAGATTCCAAGTCCACAGAGGACATAACACAGTCTTGCTTCCTTTATCCATCAACAGAAGCTTCTGAGAGCTCCCTGTCTTATTCTTACCCAGGATCAAGTCTTCCTGCCCCTGAGGCTGTTGCGTGAACGGAGTCCTTGCACATAGCCGGATCAGTTCTGGTCATCCGTGGCCTCTGAAAGCTTCCTCTCTAAGCTCTTTTTCTCCTCAGATGTTGCTCACCTTTGATGACCAGTTCCTGCTGACCGTTGCCGAGGATGGCTGCCTGTTTACCTGGAAGGTCTTTGATAAGGATGGTCGGGGAATCAAGCGAGAGAGAGAAGTGGGTTTTGCTGAAGAGGTGCTTGTTACTAAAACGGACATGGAAGAGAAGGTAAGAATCAGATCAAATGAAGAGGGACATGGACGGTCCTTACCAGACTGTGTCCAAACGCCTGGGACCGGCGGTCAAGGCCCTGTAGGCCTGACTGCACCCCGTGCCCCACGCAAACTCCCACGCTCCCTGCCCTTTTCCAGCGCACACCACCATGCTGCTCTCTTCCCTGTGGCTGGGTCTCTTTCCACCCGCACCCCTGCCCGCCATCCTGCCCCGTGGTCATCCTGACTCCTACTCTGCTCTACTTTAAGCCTGTGAACTAGCTTTCCTCCTCCTGTTCTTGGAGGGCAGGAACCATGACAAGCCATTCTCTTGTGTGACCAACAATTTCTAGCCCTTGCTAGACACATGGGAGACAGTTGATAAATATTTGCAGAATTGAACTGACAAGCTGAATATGCCAGTTGTATCTGTAAAACTTAATAACTGCTTAGGGGAGACTTCTTTATTTAAAAAAAATGAAGTATTTAGAAAACATCGCTGAAACCCAGTCTTAATAATAAAACAATAAAAGTAATGATAACCAACATTTTTTTTAGATTTTCCACGAACCAGGCACTGTACTAATTACAAGTATTTTCTTGTTTAAATGTCACAGCATCTCTACGAAAAAGATACTATTATTCTCCTTGTGTTTAAAGAAGTGACTTCAGAGAAGTTAAGTGACATGTAGTAGGACTAGAGTTCCGCTGCAGATTTAATCTAGAGCCTACTCTCTTAATCAGTACCCCAAAGGGCCCTCCTTCCTGTGAATGCATTAAACACTCTGGGAAGATGTGTCTTGAGAGTTTTGAGCGGACAGCCGGCTCTGCACCGCGCTCCCTAAGGGAGACACGAAAGGGATGGGAAACTCACAAGGCTTACAGAGAATGGCAGAGCTATGCGCTCATTGCTGTTCATCCAGAATCTGGGGTGCATTTATTGAATACCTGCTGTTTGCTAGGTACTGGGGATGCATGTGTGAAAAGACAGGCCTGGGCCCTGTGATCAGGAAACCCACAGTCAAGTAGAGATGGGTAAAACCATCAGAACAGCAATGCAAAAATAGCCTCAAAGCAGGATGATAAGACAGGGCTTTCCGGAGATCCCTGCTAGAGCACCGTGGCACTTTCTGCAGGAAAGGCAAAGTGGGAGGAAAGGATGAGGGAGAGCCTATGAGAGTCAGGGTCTGACCTACGGCAGCCAGGCAAGTATGTCTCCTCCTCTTCCTTCTCTGTTTTCTCCCCCATTCCTCCAAGAGGGCAGGGGAAGAGAGCAACTGGGAGACTCTAGGCTGTGCCAAAGGCCTGAGGAGTCTGGGCTGACTCCCGACCCAGCCCCCAGCTTGGCCTGGCAGAACTGCTGCCAAGCTGGAAGTGACTAGCGTATGTTCTGCTCACTTCCTGGAGCCCCTTCTCTCTCTGCATCTATGAGACCGCACTCTTATTCCCTGTGAGCCTGTCTGTCCTTCCCAGCTCTCTCCAGGCTCTCCCTCCACCTGTCCTTTAAAAGTCCCATCTCCCAGGGCGCCTGGGTGGCTGGGTTGGTTAAGCATCCAACTCTTGATTTCAGCTCAGGTCATGATCTCAGGGTCGTGAGATTCAGCCCCACGTCGGGCTCCGTGCTCAGCGGGAGTCTGCTTGGATATTCTCTCTCTCTGCCCCTACCCCTGTTCCCACACTCATGTGCACTTGCTCTCTTTCTCTCTCTCTCAAATGATCTTTTAAAAAAATAAAAATAAAAGATAAAAGTCACATTTCCCAGAATTCCCAGCTCTCTTTTTCTCTTTATTCTATATAACTATCTCTCAGGACACAATTTACCTACTCATTCAGTCATTCATTCATCCATGCATCCAGCTAGTACTCACAGAGGTGTCTGTTAGGTACCAGACCCCGTACTAGGGTCTGGGATGACGGAAGTGAAAGATATGCAGGGGCCTTCGGTCTGTAGCCTGGGAGGAGATATGGGTAAAATTAAAAAGGGAAGTTAAGTGTGTTACAGGTGTTTCGAAGGGACCATGCTCTGTGGTCACAGGGGAAGAGACCCTGACCTGGGCCAGGTGGTGCTAGAAGAAGTGAGCCTTGGATGGAGCCTTCAGGAACAGAGGGGAAAGGGTCCTCCACACCAAGGAGTGAGCGTGCAGAGGGATGAGGGAGGTGCTTTGGGGAAGACGCTCCTGGCTCGGTGGGATCGGAGAAGAGAGGGTGTGTGAAGCTGGAGCTGGAGCCAGAGAGGGATTTTTAGACTTTGGATATTGTTCCTAAGGACCCACTGAGAGATCTAAGTTAGGGAATGGCTTGACATCATGGAAAGCCACCTCTGCAGCCAGGGCGAGAGCAGACTGAGGAAGGATGATGAGCATGTGCCTGAAACCAGCACTCCCATCAATAAATGTATTCCACCGGTCCAAGGCAGACCCTGGGGTGACTGCCTCCTCTTCATTCACTGCTATGTTGCTGGTCCTGTGCCAGGTGCCCAGGATAAAGCAGTGAAGCAAGATAGGCCAAGTGCAACCTGCAGGGAGCGTTCTTCCGAGGAGATGGTCTTCATCCACGGCCCTGTCCCCTTGACCCCACACCCGGTCAGGCACCACGTTCCCTAAAATCTCACTCTTGAATCTCTCCATTCTACTCTCCTCCCCCAAACCCACCTAGACTGTGCAGTACCGCCCACCCAGCTAATTTCTTTGCCTTACTGCTTGAATCCAGCCTGAGCTACACACGGCCATCAGAGAGGCCTCTCTGAGACCAAGTCAGCTTAATCAGGTTGGACAGGACCTTCAGAAGCCCTGTAGGAGAAAATCCTAATTTGTTTTTATGGCTGGCAAGGACCTTGATGGTCTGACCTGGTCTAGGCCTCGTCTGCCTCTGCCTCCCACCCATACCACATCACACACAGTGCCTGACCAGACATCCCTGCTCTCATCCCCAACTTTGCCCATGCAACGTGTTTTCATCCCTCATCTCAATCAGTCCTTCCTGTGTGCCAGGTCCACACTTGTCCACTGGCAGGGAATGAGGAAATGCGCATAACACATCCTTATTCTCTAGATGTCCGTGGTGATGAACCAAAAGAGATGAGATAGGGATGCGCGGTGGGGGGTACGGGGCGATCATGGATGAGCGAGAGGAAAACACCTGTGTTCTCACCCTCTCTGTCATCAGTGTTACCTTTTTCAGGAAATGAAGAGTGTGTGTCTCACAGTATTTTTAGGAAACTTTGGCATCAGTGAATACAACAGATTGAAAGAAGAAGTCACTAGACATAGGAAGCAGCAAGGCAGAAAGAGTTAGGACCTAAATTAAAGTAATGATAGTGAGGCCAGAAGAGGCATGATAGATGTTGAGAGGGACACACTGACAGTCCTGGAGGACCCACCTGGCTCTGAGCACCAATCACAATTCGTAATGATGTTATGTGGCCTCCTCAGTAGTAAGTTCCATGGGAGCAGGCATCATGGTTCAACACATGTTCTTCAAGTACCTACTATGTGTTAGGCACCCTTCTGTATATCAGTATGAAAGCCAACAAAGATCTCAGGCTTCCTTGAGTTTAAATTCTAATGGGGGAAGAAGACAAGAGACAATAAACAAAATCATACGTAAATTGTATTAGAAAGTGCCTGGATCTAAGAAAAGAGTAAAAAGTAGAGCAGGGTGAACAGGGTCGTGAGTACTGAGAATTGGAAGGGAAGGGTCGCAGGATTAACTAGTGTGGTCCAAGGAGACCTCACTGAGCAGGTGGCATTTATGCATATTTGAAGATGAGAGAGTTATTAGCGTCACACCTGGTGCACAGCGGGGCTCGCTGTATGGGTGTTGCGAGGTTAGAAGAAGCAGCTCATACGTCTCCTAGTTTTTAGTCTGGGTGTCTTGTGGGGAAAAGATGATGGGTTCTGGTGGAGACACATGAGTTTGAGGCGGGGCAGAGCTGCAGATCTCAGAGAGCTCGAGGCCACCAGTTTAAATATTCTAATTCACCCACACTGTGAATGTTCTTGATTCTGGTGTCCTCCCACAGGCTCAGATTATGTTGGAGCTGAAGACTCGTGTGGAAGAATTAAAAATGGAGAACGAGTATCAGCTTCGACTGAAGGACATGAACTACTCGGAGAAGATTAAGGAGCTAACGGATAAGTTCCTCCAGGAAATGGAGTCCTTGAAAACGAAAAACCAGGTCTGTTGGAGAGACTCAGCCGACAACCACAAATAACAAGACGTCTTCAGTTTCCTCAGGATGGAACTGGCGTATGCTATCCAGGCCGCGCTCAAACAATGAGCCATATGATCACGCCCGGTTTGTAGGCATAGCTGAGGACCTCAGAACCGCTTACAGCAAAGTGCCAGGTGGAACTAAGCAGAATATAAAACTCTCTATAGTGAATGGAATTAATCAAGGAGAATAAACACACATACATCAGCTCACAAGCAAATAGCTAGCAATGTGATTACCCCTGGGACCTGGGGTTATTCATCGTTTAAATTTTGTTCTTTATGCTTTTCTGTATTTTGCAAATTCTCTACAATGAGACCATATTATCTTTATGATCAAGAGAAACTTACTTAAAAACAGAATGAAAAGGTCACAAGAAAACAAAGGATAGAAAGAGAAGAGGATGCGGATTTCAGGATCGTTGTAGATTAAATAACTTTAGTCTACATGGTCCTCCTGTCGTTAGATTCGATCCAGGACTCTCCCAGAATAATTATCTTATTCTCCACAAATCTGTCTTGCCCGTCATCCAAAACCCCCAATTTTTGGCTCAGAGAGTATTTGTTCTTTTATGTTATCTCCTCTGGTCAGAGGGTTTGACCAAAGAAAAAAAAAAAAAAGGCCCCTGCCTGTTATTGTTATTATTTCGTTCCTTTAGTCAACAAACATTGCTGTGGGGCCGTCCATAAGCTAAGCACAAAGCTATTCTTGGGGGCGCCCCTCTGCTTGCAAAAGGAGCTTTCCTGCTCGATTAAAGAAAACACTCCTTAGAAGCGGACACATTAGCACAACCAAGAATTTAGCTGACAGCAACATGCAGACAACTCAAATGAATCTTTACTTTCTTCCACCCCAGAATCCATCTGCTTCATGTCCAAAACGGAACTCATCATTGACAAGACGCATTTAGGAGAAAGGATAGAAATAGAGAAAGTCTAGAACTTTCAGAGCAGAATAGAATGTAAATGGAAAATGATAGCTTGCGTGTTGCTCATGGAACAATGCTTGGTGCAAAATAAGGGCTTGAGAAGGAGGATGTCACTTATAAACTGTGTTCTTGCCCTAGGGCTGCTTTCAGCAGATGTGTGGGAATGAGAACAGTCGACTCTGTGTTTTAGGTTTTAAGAACAGAGAAAGAAAAGCAGGATGTGTCCCATCAGGAGCGCATTGAGGACCTGCTAGACAAACAAAGCCGGGAACTGCAGGACCTGGGTGAGTCCCCAGCTAGAGGCCACGGGGGCAGGGGGAGTGGTGGAGGGGGCAAAAGTCTGAGAGTCCCCTGGACCCAAAAGAAGTCCCAGGTAATCTGGCTTTGTCTGTCCACAGGCTGCATGTATGCCCTGGATTTCACTGTGCTTTTCACTCCTGTGTATTTGCTCATTAGTTGAGCACGTATTAAACACTTACTGCATGCCAACAGGAGATACGGAGGAGGGCAGGTCCGGAGCCTGACAGGCTGCCATGAGTCCCAGACTCACCAACCACATTAGGTGCTCTAAGGAGTCACCTAACCTCACTGAGCCTCAGTTTACTCTTCTGTAAAACAGGGGTGCTGATAACTATTTTACATATTCAAGACATTCTTCTTGGCCCTGGACCCCCAAACATCCCTCTGCCCTTTCCTGGAAACCTTCTGCCTAGCCGACAATGTGGGGGAGGGAGGTTGGCTGCCTGACGAGCTGATGGGGTGCGGGCAGGTGAGGAAGCTGGGCAGGCGTTTGCCTCACGGCCTCGGAGGCACCTGCCCTGGCTGCGGCTGGCGGTGGGTGGGAGAGCTCAAAGGCTCCAGGGTGGGTGGCCCTGAGGTTGGTGCTCCTGTCCCAGGTGAAATAACCATCCTTGCTTCTCTCCAGAATGTTGCAACAACCAAAAGTTGCTTCTAGAATATGAAAAGTACCAGGAATTGCAGCTCAAGTCCCAGAGGATGCAGGAAGAGTATGAAAAACAGCTTCGGGATAACGATGAGACCAAAAGCCAGGCCCTGGAGGAGCTGACTGAGTTTTACGAGGCCAAACTGCAGGAAAAAACCACCCTTCTGGAAGAGGTACTCACCAGAAGCTGACCTGCACCTCCCTTTCACGGTGTGTCCTGCAGGCCTGGCCTGCGAACAGCCCAGAGAGCTGTGGGAAAGCTGGCCTCACCTCCTTTGCCTTCCGTCCCCTCCTTTCAGCACGCGTGCATTTTGGCGCCTGCTCTTTACTATTTTCTTTTCCTCTAGACCAGGGGACCCAGTGAGCTGGGAGGTGCTTAGCTTTAGGGACTGAAATTCTGTGGACAGACTAGTTCACATCTGCTGTTCTATCGTAATTGTACCTTCAAGCTTTAAGGACTGGAGAGACCTTTTTAGGAGAGGCCGGTAGGACCTAGAGAGGAATCAGGGCCCTGAACAATGGGGCAGGTGGTTGCCTGAAACCCTTTCGCCACTTCTTGTGTCTTATGAGATAAAATCATTCCTTCACTGATTTAACAAACCCAGATGGTATCTTACTGGTTTACCAGCTTGAGTACTGGGTGACCAAGAGAAATAAAGACCAGGGCCCGGTTTTTAGTCGTGTGAGGGAGGCGGTCACACAAATGGATCCTCGGAGGGGCGTGCACAGGATAGCAGGGGGCCGCAGACCTCCCGGAGGGGTCGGGGAAGGCTTGCAGGAGCTAATGAGACCCAGCAGGAATCGAAGCTAGAATGAACAGGAGAGGGGGGTGAGGAATGCAGGAGGGAAGGGCACACAGGCAGAGCCAAGTCAGAGAATGTTCAAGCAGTTTGGGTTGCCAAAATATCTAGTTTCCCAGGATGAAGAGAAAACTGAGAAGAGCCAGATGGCCGCCTTTCCCGCCTGAAATTGCAGCAGATGGCGTGCTGTAAGGGGGCAGGGGAGTCAGGGAGCTGCGGAAGGAGTTCCGAAGGGAAGGAGGAAGGGACTGACCGAGAAGGGGACTGGCAGGTGTGTGGCTGAGCGCGCAGCTGAGGTTTACACCTGAATTCCGGAGACTTTCATTCGCCAGGCTGCATGCTTTTCCACAGCAGGGCCCAGCATCAGGAATGCGAGTGAGGAAGGCGAGGAGCAGCCCTGCTGCCTGGCTGGGGTTTTACTGAGCGGTGCCACAGACGAACACAGGTCGTCTGGTGGGCACCCAGCAGGCCCGGGCCAGAGAGGGGTAGAGAACCGAGAGCCTGGAAGACTGGAGGAATCGGACAGGGCCGGGGGACGCGGTGAGGTGGAGGGCTGTGCCAGATACCTGGGGTCCAACAGGGAGATCACCGGGGCTGAAGGCAGGGCCCGCGTGTTCAGGCTTCAGATGCGGGCCGTTCCGGGGGTGGACCTGAGCGTGGGTAGCTAAGGCCGAGGTGAGACGAAGGTCAAAGCACCCTGGGACATTACAGGACCCTCTGTCACCACCCCCAGTTATGGCAGGAGGACTGAGTCGGCACCCAGAAGTCTTCAGTGAGCTGGGAAGGGAGCAGGCAGTGGGGAATAAAGGAGGTGAGAAGTGGAGGGTGTCGGTGTCCTCACAGCATGGGCCTCAGACAGAGCAGGCTGAGCTCTGACAGCGGCACTGGGAATGTTCCTTGCAGACCCTGCCCGCCGCCCAGCCCCAGTGCCCGCTGTTGCCGGCCCGCTCCCTCCCATCCGACCACGTGGAGTAGCCGGGATCCCCACACAACTCTGAGCCTCTGCTCGGGATGATTCCTCTTCACCTGGCTGCTGGTCCTCCCCCTTAGGGACTCAGAACGAGAGCCAACTCCTGGAGGGATTCCTCCCTACCCCTTCTCCCCTCCCAGGCGGCTAAGCAGGCTTCCTCCGCGTCCTCAAGGCCCCCAGACTCCTTGCTCTTACGTGGCCTATACAGTAGCACCCTGCCTTTACTTCTCTTCCCCCCGGGGAGCCTCTCAAGGGCAGGGATTGTGTCTCACCCATCTGCGATTTTCAAACCCTGCAAGGGCTGGGGCAGCGTGTCCTGGAAGCTCTAGAAATGTCTGTCCACCTCCAGTAAACTGATCTGAGCTTTGCCTCTGGGGACGTGGGGGGTGGGCGGGGGATGAATCTGGCCTGAGGGGAGAGAGGCTGGCCTTCCTCCCAGGACCCCCATAGTCATTACAACCCCTCTCTTCTTTTGAGTCAAAGATGTCAACTCAGAACTTCCCTAGGGACCTTCCACCTGGCAGGCCTCCTCGCCAACCTGGCTGGCCTACTTTCCTTTTCAGCCGCATCTTCCAGAGCCAGAGCGGTGGCTGGCAGGCGACTCTGGGCTGCAGACAGAGCACACGGTGCCAGGCTTCTGTCTCGCAAGGGTTTGGTGACATGTGATAGGCAAAGAGAGCAGCCTTTCTCAGGAGCCCAGTTTTAACACCATCTTGTCTCTCTGAGCCCCCGCAGCGCTCACTCCAAGGATGGTACAGCTCACGGGCCTGCCAGGGTTGGTGTGGGGGAAAACGGTGGACTCTGACTTCGTGTGTAACTCGCACCGCTTGGGGGCAAAAAGGAGGCCCGTGCCAGTCACCTCTCAGACTCCGCCAAGCAGGCTGAGTTAGTTTTTCCCGTGTCGGGGCTCCAGGCTTTTACTCTCTATGTACCAGCTGCTGGGCAGGGGGTCCCCAGTGGTGAGAAGAGGGATGTGACCCCACCACCAAGGAGCTTCCATGCCGCTGGAGGAGCCTGTCAAACAGTCAGTGACAGTATAACATAAGGTGCTGGGGGACGTGCAGGGGACTGGATGAAGGAGCAGGAAGGCAGAGCTCAAGATGCACTCATGCAGCCAGCGAGTAAGCACCTACTGTGTGCCCGTGCAGGCTGTACTCTGGGAACGCGGCGGTGAACCTGAGAGACCAGGGTTCTGCCCTGAGGATCGCCTGTCTAATGGGAAAGGCCGTCAAGTAGTCCCACAAACGCAGAGTTACAACTGTCCCAGGTTCAGTGAGGGAAAGACAGAAGAAGCGTGGGTGTCAGGCTGAAGACCAGCGGTGGAGCAGGTAGGAGGAGATGTCAAAGGTGGTCATTGAAGTGACGGAGCCCGCGGCCTCATCTGGTAGGGAGAGAAGGGAAGACAGAGGACAGACAGGAGGACAGTGGAAGGTCAGGGGACCCATGGCCTTGGTTCCCATGTCTGTAATAACACTCGCCCTCCTATTCCCCCATGATAGGCCCCGCATATGCTCCTCTCATCCGGGCCCGGTCAGCACAAAAGGGCCATGTGTCCCTTCTCCCCGAGCACACTCTCCCTTCTCTGACCCAGGCCCAGGAAGATGTCAGGCAGCAGCTGCGGGAGTTCGAAGAGACCAAGAAACAGATTGAAGAGGATGAAGACCGAGAAATCCAAGATATCAAAACCAAGTATGAGAAAAAGCTTCAGGATGAGAAGGAATCAAACCTGCGGCTCAAAGGAGAAACGGGCATCATACGGAAGAAGGTACGACGCACTTCTGGACAGGCCTGAACTCGGCCAAGGCTGTATTGCCCAGAATACCTCCGCCCCGCCAGGCAGGCACACCCTTCCCACCCCTCCTCGGGGCTCTCCCTTCTCTGTCCTTTCACAGGGTTAGTGACACTTGCCCTGACACTGATGGACAGACACCCCCAGCTTTCATTTATGGGCAAGTAGGATTTAGTCAGTTTTCAGAGTTAAACCTCTGGTAGAAATGGAGGTGAGGTCTTCTGGAGGCGAGGCAAGTCCTAGAGGTGTCCTTAGGCTCTCAGTGTGGGGAGCTGGGAGTGGGAGAAGGACGGGGGCATAGGATGCTTAGTTTACAAGATGGGGCAAAGAGGAATTCAGTTCACAGATCCTTGTAGAATTGCCAGTTTCCCCAAAATGTTTAGCCTTAGAGAAGCCAACTTCAAAGCAAACTCACGTTCCTTCCTGTTAGAAACCACACTGCTTATCAATCCAGGGACAATGTCGTCTTCCCTTCTTAGACATGGCCAGTGGCTCATCCATTACGATATCTGTGACCTTGATGGGGCAGGATCCCCACCTTTCAAGGTTGGAGTGCTCATAGAAAGCTCTGGGTCCACCTCGGGAGCTGGTCTCCGAGCTTCTTGTCCCGGACAGTCCCTCCTCACAGAGGGGAATTGGACTGGATCTTCCCAGACAGAATGCTACATCACTCATGAGGCCTAGGAAATCCCCACCCTGTCCCAAATCTCCAAAAATTCACTCCCAGAAATGTCGAGCGCTGGATGTGTTTTCAGCTCGCGAGTGTGGGGAGTTCAGGTCACAGGGTGGCAATGGGGAGCTCTGTAAGCATGCAGGCATTCGGGAGGCAGAGAGGGCAGTGCAAAGACTTTGGTGGTGTCTCTTGTGTCCACAGTTCAGCAGCCTGCAGAAGGAGATCGAAGAGAGAACCAATGACATTGAGAGCCTGAAGGGGGAGCAGGTGAAGCTGCAGGGGGTCATTAAGTCCCTGGAGAAGGACATCCTGGGCCTCAAGCGGGAAATCCAGGAAAGAGATGAGACGATTCAGGATAAGGTGAAGGCTCATCTCTGTCCTCCCTCAACCACCTAGATGGGCCCAGGGGACAAAGCTCAGGAGAGAGGGCCCTGGACACTTGGAACACATTCATGGAACCCGATGGGGGATGAGTGTTCAGCGAAGGACTTGCTGTGCACTTGGTACTGGGCTGATTGCTGCAAACACGCCACACTCAGTTCTCCCAGCGACCCCAGGGGCCACGAGGGACCCTGCTATAGAGCTCGGGAAACTGAGTTCCAGCTGGTTTGGTATCTTGCCCAAGGTCATATAGTCCATAGGCGATAGACTTGGGCTAAGAACCTAAGTCAGCCAACTGTAGGGTGCCTGCTTTCCGCTGCTACAGTCATCCTCGGGTGACTGTGCCCATGGACAGCGGGCAACTCACCCACCTCATTGCCCACTCCCTGTGGTTGGCCTACAACGGCTAGGTGCCCCAGAAAGCTGGTATCCCTCTTCAGCACACGTTTCTTACAAAACACTTAGAAGAAAACACATCACATTTTGTGAGGTTTACTAATATTTTGGATCCCCCTCCCCCACAAATCCAGGCTGTGTGTCCTCCTGCCCATCCCCGCGCCATTCCCGCCTCAGGCAGGTGGGATTCTCCAGTGGTTGAGATCATGGGCTTCAGCACTGATTAATTGGGTTCCAGCACAGGTTTTGCCATTTACTGGCCACAGGACCTTGCACAACTTCTCTGAGCCTCGTTTTCTCACCTGTGAAGTGGGGCCCCTCAAGGGGTCTGCTAAGGGGAATGGAATCATGTCTGCATGAAATTTCTGCACGTGAGCATTTGTGTATGTGTCTGGGTGTTGGTGTAGGGAAGGTCCAAAGCTCTCTTCAGATTCTCAAAGGGGGGTAAAGAGGGTAAGGCCTCCTGACCTAAACCTGCAACAGCCTCTTCTCCAGCCCAGCGGCCTTCCTTCCCACTTCCTACCCTGCTCCCCGCCACCGTACTCTGTAACTGTGTCACTCTTCAACTTACAATTCTGCTGTAGCTCCCCATTGCCTGTGGCAGGGACAGCAAAGGTTTTTCTGTAAAGGGCTAGGTAGTAAGTATTTCGTCTTTGCACACAGTGTGGCCTCTGTCGCACTACTCAGTTCTGCCACTGTGGTGTAAAATCAGCCAGAGACCACGCGTAAATGAGTGGGCTTGGCTGTGATCCAATAAAACTTTAACGGAAACAGGTCAGATTTGACTCAAGGGCCGTAGTTTGCCAACTCTAGCCTCCTGGACACCTTCTGAACCCCCTTTAACCCAACAGGCAGGACCCTAGCCTCCTCCCCTCCTCTTCTCTAGCCCCTTTCTCACCCCCCAGGAACCGCTGCTTCACACGCGGTTTATTCTCGGCGCCCTGGGTGTGTACCGTCTGTGCCTTCTGCGCCATCCGTCCTCTGCTACAACACCTATCACGGGGTAGGGCTACGCTTGGCGCGTCTGCTTTCCCTGCTAGAGCTTTCTCCATGATAGCCGGGACTGTACCATAGTTCTGTTTGGCATCTCAGCAAAAGGTCTTCATTCAGTAAATGTTTGATGGATGGATAGATCTGCCTTCCCGTCACTATCACTGTGTAACAAATCATCCCAACCCTTAGTGGTGCAAATCAGCAACTGTTTTATTATGCTCTCAGATTCTGTGGGTCTGACCTTTGGACAGGCTACAACACGATGGCTTGTCTTTGTCCCCAGTGGCAGGGACCGTGCTGAGCCTCAACCAGGGGTGACTCACATAGCTGGGGGCTGGAAGATCAGTATCCAACGTGGCTTCTTCATGCACCTGTCCAGCCCCTTGGCCAGGGGGGCTGGGAGGCTGGGCTCAGCTGGGACTGGCCACCAGAGTACCAGCGTGCCCCTCAGCCTGATGGTCTCAGTGTAGCGGGACTTTTTCCAGAGGAGATGGCCTCCCTCAGGGCACAAGTCTCAAGAGAACCAGGTGGAAGCCAAGTCAAGCATGACTTGAGCTGTGTTCTTTGGGTTACAAGCAAACCATAAGTCGAGCCAGATGTAAGAGAAAGGAATCAGATCTTAGCTCCTGACAGAGAAGCGTACGGTCCCACTGTAGATAGAAGAGCCTGTGGGACGAGAGACGCTGTGGAGGCCGGCCTTGGAAAATACAGTCATCTACAAGCTGTATTTGAATGAGTGAATGAGTGAATGAATGAATGCAGGCCTAGCACAGAAGCCACTGAGTCGGGGCTGCAGCCTAGTGGGGAAGCCAGCCTTTGTACCCCCAGCCGGGAGAGAAGCCAGGGCACAGGACTGATGTCCTTTGCCCAAACAGGTTGCCATCTACCGTGGTCTCCTGCTCTCTCACATCTCTGTCATCTCACCCACAGGAGAAACGCATCTATGATCTGAAAAAGAAAAACCAGGAACTAGAGAAATTCAAGTTTGTACTTGACTACAAAATAAAGGAGCTAAAGAAGCAAATAGAACCACGAGAGAACGAGATCAAAGTGACGAAGGAACAGATTCAGGAGGTGAGAGCCATCTGTGACACCCTGGCGTCTCGGACCGCCATCTCCTCCCCGACTATTCCTGACCGGCCCCGGGGGCAAGGAGAGGAAGCTCTCCTCAGAAGCCCTGCCGGCTCCCAAGGTGTGTGGGCCTCCACTCCGCAGAGGAAGCCACAGGAGAGGCCCAGCCAGGAGTTAGCTGTGCAGAAGTAAAACGCTTTAGGATTTGGCTTGTCGCAGGAGTTTGGGGTGGGCCTGGGCCCTGCGGCTCCTTCATGCGCTTGCTCTGTGGGGCCTTTGGCCACCAGGGGGCGGTGTGCGCTCAGCCACCAGCCTGTCGCACCAGAAAGCGCACCCCTCCCCTTCAACGTTCTTTCTCAGTCTGGACGGGGGGGGGGGGGGGGGGGGGGG
>NW_024423564.1:69943742-69990446 GCF_017311325.1 Ursus maritimus | reverse complement strand
GGGGGGGGGGGGGGGGGGGGGGGGGGGGGGCGTATGCGAAGCTGCAGTGTTTGGACTTCATCTGAGGAGGAATGCGAAGTCAGGAAGGCTCTTGAGAGGAGAGCGGCGGCTTTAAGTGTGTGTTCTGGGAAGCAGACAGGATGCAGGTAGAGAGGAGAGATTAAAAGCAAGATCCACAGGATGAGGGCTCCTGAGAGGCCAGTGAGGTTCAAGGGTCCCCTTTCAGCCCCTCTGCCCCAGGCACGCTGCATCTCCTTAAGCACATTGCAGCTGACACGGGTCCAGGCTGATCTAAACTCGAATTCCTGGGGCGCCTGGGTGCCCCAGTCAGTTAAGCATCGGGCTCTTGGTTTCTGATTTGGGCTGAGGTCATGATCTTAGGGTCAAGCTCTGTGCTCAGCAGGGAGTCTGCTGGAGGATTCTCTCTCTCTGCCCTCCCCCCACCCCACTTCCTCCCCCCCCACCTCTGCCCCTCCCCCACTTGCGTGTCCCTGCTTTCTGCTTTCTCTCCGTCTCTCTCAAATAAATAAATCTTACCAAAAAAAACAAAAAACACTGAATTCCTGACTTCCCCTTCCTCCTGTTTCCTGTTTCTCAGTAAATGATACCACAATCCACCAGGTGCTTAAGGTGTAAGTGCAGAGTCTTCTTGATTCTTCCCTTCCCCTAACTGCTATATCCAAATGCTCGCCAGTGCTTACTGATGGACTTCCCAGAGACATCTCCAACCCAGCCATCCTTCCCCTCTGCTGCCTCCCCTGGGCCCAAGCCTCTGTCGTCTCTCAGCTGGACTTGACTCCAGCCTCCAGTCTGGTCACAGAGAGGCCACAGCAAACCTGTAGTGGTGTCCCCTCCCACCTAGAATAAACTCCACGCTCCTTCCTGGGGCCCCGCATGATCCAGGTGCTACCCCTCTCCAGCCTCGTCTCCAGGCTCCTTCCCCAGCGCCAGCCCAGAGGCTCTCTGACAGTTCTGCTCCCCAGCCATTGTCGCTGATTGTGCTGAGCAAGGATACAACCGTGTCAGAGAACACGCATGGCCTCCGTAGAACTGGATACCCAGGAACTGTGGTGGAGAAAAGTAAAGCCTTTTCTGTAGGAGACCCAGGAAAGGAGTCAGGTGCTGGAATCAGTCCAGGGCTAGAGTGTCCAGAGAGGGTATGTCCTTGTGGCAGTGGCTTTCTCCCTGGCCTCTGGGAAAAGGTAGGATGTCCCCAGCTGACCACAGAACTGCGTCATCTGGGCCTCCTGCCATTCTTGAGTGACTTCAGGGTCCAAAAATGGCCGTCCAAAAAACGAGCAGAGGCCCCACTTGCCTGGAAAGTGAATGTGCGGCAGCCCCGGGAAATCACCATCCCGTTTGCCCTCCTCATTTGTCCGGGAGATTTGCAGCTGGGTCAGTTACTTTCCACCCCAGCACACCTGAAGGATGACTCACTTTCCAGTCAGCAACTGGGCCACCCACGGCGTGGATTCTCAGCAGGGGGCATGATCCTGCAAGGCCCCTCCTGCCCCAGCCCCGTGCCAGTGGCCGCCAGGGCTGATGTCTGGGCCCCATTCCTTCCCCAGGGGCCTCTGACTCTGGGGCTTCCCTCTCAGGGTCAGAGACCCATTCGGCCCACCCACTGCGGGTCTCCAGTGAAGTTCCTTTTCCTACAAGAAGGAAGCTGTGAGCAGCTCTGGCTTGTTTGTGGAGCTGAGAAGCGTCTGTGAATGAAAATCTAATACTTCCTTGACTCAGGTACCTCCCCGCACATTTTCCAGCTTCTCTTTGACGAGGCAGGACTCCTTCCTAGGGGGAGTGTCCAGACCCTTGTGGTTCCACTTCACACGCTCGTTTACTCCTGAACCTCGGCATCTTTACGTTTGAGGGTAGATAACCCTTTGTTACGGGAGCTGCCCCACGCGTTGTAGCGTAGTCAGCGACGTCCCTGGTGTCGACCCGCTAGATGCCAGTGGCCGCCCTCCCCTTCCCCCCAATGTGACAACCAAAAATGTCTCCACATGTTGCCAGATGTCCCCTAGGGGGTAAAATGCCTCTTTCCTGCCCTTCCCCCCACTGAGAGTCACTGAATGTTAGGAGTCACACACAGAAAAGTAGATAGGATTTCCTCCCCAGCCAAAGTATGCTTGTTCCACACGCTGGCTTGTATCCTCACTGTCCAGCCAGCTGTTCAAATTCAGTGTCTTTCACAATTTTTCTATGAAATGGGTTATTCTTGTTCTCAGCATGTTTTGATGCTTTGCCTGTATTACTTCCTTTCTAACCTAATCTGTCGTCACTGGCTTCAGGACCGCAGAGGAAGAGGCAGAGCCAGCTGTAGGCCCTGAGACATGACCCTGGAGAGGCCCCTCTGTCTCTTCCAGCCACCGTTCCCTTGGTCTGGGCACCCTTGTGTCGCCTCCTGACCGGTCTGCCTGGCTCTCATCTTGCTTTCTTCAGTAGGACCTCTGCATCAGGCCGTGTGACCCAGCTCAGCCGACCTCTCTGGGCCCCATCCTCCTTCCTCACCTGCACCCGTCCTGCAGCCCCCTCACCCCCTCCCGACACCTGCAGCCTGCAGAGATACACCAGGCAGCCCACGCCTCTGGTCCTCTCTCTCTGCCTGGAGTTCTCCTTCTCCACTCTGACCTCCCATACCTGTTTGTCTCACAAAACCTGACTGAGCCTCCCTTTTCTGGGTGCCACCCTCTCGCTTCCTCCGTGCGTGCAAAGGGCACTTTC
This sequence comes from Ursus maritimus, assembly GCF_017311325.1. NCBI lineage: Eukaryota > Metazoa > Chordata > Mammalia > Carnivora > Ursidae > Ursus > Ursus maritimus. The sequence continues at coordinate 69,987,722 of NW_024423564.1, read as the reverse complement.
TACCTGGACCTTCCCTCCTGGCCCTCTACACCTGCAGCCTCTCGAAGACAGAAGCTTCTTCATCAGTTCCGTCTCCCCGGCCTGGGATGGCTGGCCAGCACTCTCCAGCGGACACGTTCTTTCTTGAGCTGCGCACTTCCCTACAACTGCCGTGTCCTCCGCCAGCACAGCACATTTATCTTTTCCCTCCTCTTCCAGAAGGCAGGTTGCTTCAAGCACCCCTGTCCTCCCTCACGGTGGCTCCCCTTTGCCTTCACATTTGCCGTGCACTCACTCATTCAGACAAGTATCTACTGAGCGGGCCTTCCCGCCAGGCACTGGGTCAAAGGGCTCTTCTGTCTATGCAGAGCGCTTCCAGCAGCGATGGTAATGTTCTACAAGCTGCCCCTTCGTGTCCAGAACATGCATGTGGCCGCTCGGGCTTCCTGAAACCTCAGAAGATGGTCAGGAGCTTCGGAATCTGACCAGAGGGCCTGGGATAGACCAGAGGGTCTACTCCATCCGGCCGTGGAAAACCCAGTGAACTAGCCTGTCTCCCCAAAATAGCGAACCTCTCCATTAACAGGAATACTCGTGTCCACCAGACTAGCTGCATCAATCCAACATCACCCCTTTGCTTTTGGCAGAAATTAGATCAACGGAGAGCTCACTTACACCCGGTCTCATCCTAGTCAGAAGCTCCAATTGTCATTCACATGTCTCTGGCTAATACAACGCAATAGTGAATTAAAAACAAATCTTTCAGAAGCTCATTGGTGGTTTCTTCCTTTTCTTTTGGAGACAAGATATTCTCCTCAGTTGTACTTTTAAGACCTTTTCAACAGAATGACTGAGGTGGGGATTCCTTAGACGGGGGATGCCTAGCTGCTGGTCCCTTACGACGTTCTGCTTTGGGATCGACTCTGATGGCTTTTGGCCCCAAAGGTCAAGATCCACTCACACGATTTCACAAGGTAGGCAAGGAAGGTGCTTCTCTGCAGAGCCCTGCCTCAGGTTCTAGGTTCCAGGCCTTGAGAGTTCCCCAGTAATAAAGAATTCAAGAAAACAAGGAAATCAGCATGGCTGAAGGAACAGGGATACTAAGAACAATTCAGAGCCTGGTTATAGAAACACATGGTCTGGCTTAATACATCCACCAAGGAGTCGGGGCTTTGGGGATGGCAAAGAGTGAAGAAGAAAGGTTTCAGGGTGTCCGACTCTTGATTTCAACTCAGGTCTTGATCTCAGGGTCTCGAGATCCAGCCCCGTGTCAGGCTCTGCACTGGCGTTGAGCCTGCTTGAGATTCTCTCTCTGTCTCTCCCTCTGCCCCTCCCTGCCCCACTCTCCTGTGTGCCCACTCTCTCTCTCTCTCTCAATCTCCAAAAAAAAAAAAAAAAAAAAAAAAAGGAAGAAGAAGGATTTCATTGCAGAGGACATAGGTGGGAGCTAGAAAAGAAACGCCCTGGTAGCTGGGGAAACATTCCCACTGAAAGGCTTCAGTTCTCAAATATAATTTGTATTCCCTTCTTTTCCTATTCTTGACTTTCCCCCCCTGTTCTCTGTAGATGGAGGCAGAACTGGAGCGTTTCCATAAGCAGAATGTGCAGCTGGAGCTGAACGTCACGGAATTGTGGCAGAAACTAAGAGCCACCAATCAGGAGATGCACAGAGAGAGACAGAAGGTGTGAGGATTTCGAAGTCTGGCAGATCTTGGCTTCAGGATCTGGCACCTGTCTGCAGCGGGCAGCTGGCTTCCAAGAGAAAGTGCCAGCCCATTGCTAAGATACGTTCCCATTTTAACTTGCTCTCCACTTGCTCACAGCCCTGCCTGGTTTCATGCCCATGCAAATGTACGTGACCGCATCCATCCGAGGCTGTGAGGACGTTGGGTAAAGAGCTCAAGGGGATGGGAAGCCAGTTTCCTAAGGATGCTCACGGCATGGGCTTGTTTGGCCTGGGAAGGAATATGCTCAGGCCATTTGTAGGCAGCGGCAAAAGGTTTTGACTCTCAAAACCAAACCAAAACAAAAACATGCTGAAGCTAAGAAAGCCTCAGAAATGTAAGTAAGGCCAGAGAAATTAGTAGGGTAAGAAACGTCGCCCAGCTCCCATAGCCAAGTAGTACGCTCAGAGCCAGCACTGGGAACTAGGACTTCTGGTCCTGGGCCAGGACTTGGCTGCACCCCCCCCAGCACAGGGCCCCCCATGTTTGTTGAATCGGATTGATTTTTCCATCCTCCACATTAAGCATTGACTCTGTACTAGGTCAGACTAGAGCGCGCAGAGCCACCAGTGTGAACGACGCAGACCCTGCCCGGAACAGGTGGCTAGGTGATCCGTGGTGTATGCATAGCAATCGTGGGCAAGATGAGAGGTTATGATATGTGAACAAAGGGCTATGGCAGCAAAGAGAAAGGAGAGACCCTCCAGGTGGGGGGTATGGGAGGTTGGGTATCAGAGAAAGCAGCCTCGGGCCCAAGTATGCAGATGATACCGTTCTGCCCGATTTGGCCAAGTTTTTGCTACCCACTCACAGCAGCCATCCTGCCTGTCAGGAAAGACACCCTGGGTGAGCTCAGAAGGGGGACAGGGAAGTGCTGGCCCTGGGACCTGCAAGAGAGAAGCAACAGTATCCATCTTGGCTCAGAAAGGAATGGGGGGACCACTCACACTTCCTTTCATCTTTTAAGGCCTGTGGTCCTGAAAGGAATCTAGAGCCAATGAAGGAATCTTCTAGGTGGCCTTTTAAAGATGAAGATATTTGGGCAGGGCACACGGGTGTTAGTCCCCCTCTCTGCCTGTTGGCTGTGTGCCCAGCTAGGTCTCTGTGTCCACCGTGGGCCCCGGCAGCCAACCATGAGCCCCAGAGGAGGTGTCTCTCATCCTCCTGCTGCCATCTGCCTTCCCCCTGGAGAGCCCCTGGGGTGCCAGAAGTACGTGCCTATGGTTGCAGGACCGGAACTTGGAGGCGTTGGTCAAACGGTTTAAGACCGACCTTCACAACTGCGTGGCGTATATCCAGGAACCCCAGCTCCTGAAGGAGAAGGTCCGAGCTCTCTTTGAGAAGTACGTGCAGCGGGCAGACATGGTGAGCCCCGCGCCCCTTTTCCCCCCCCCGCACTCACCTGCTCTCCCGGGTCCCCCCCTCCCTCCCTGAGAAGCCCTTCTGCCCCATCAGGTAGAGATCGCGGGGCTGAACTCGGACCTGCAGCAGGAGTATGCCCGGCAGCGGGAGCACCTGGAGAGAAACCTGGCCACTCTCAAGAAGAAGGTGGTCAAGGAGAGGGAGCTGCACCGCACTGACTACGTCCGCATCATGCAGGTACGGCTGGCTCCTCAACCGTCCAGGGGACCACAGCTTTCTCTACAGCCTTCTCTTTCACTCCTCTCCTCTGCCTTCCCCGAGCTTGACCTGGCTGAGGCCATGGCCTGGGGCCCCTCCAAGCTCTTCTAGGCGCTCCCTTGCTCACCCCTGCCCCGCCAGTGCCCGTTCGTTTCTACCCCCATTCCTACTCCACAGGCACCCTTGCTTTATCCAAGGCGGTCCTGTGTCCGGCCTCCCGTCTCCTCGCCCCCTCTGACCCTCCATCCACATGATTTTGGTTAGTACTCCCGAGTCACTCTCTCCTCTCTTCTGTGGTTTCCCACTCTCGCTCCACTTTACTTTGTTTTGCTGCTTTTCATGCTGCCACTCGAATCACATGATCCCGCCGTGGCCAGCTCCCTCTGAACACACCCGTCTCCACCTGCCTCATCTGCCTTTTCTGGTGCCTCAGGTCCCTTCCCTTATCTCTCAGGTCCAGAGCCAACCCCACCCACAACCGTGTTGGCCCTACTCTGATTTACGGAGCTGCCCACGCCCACCTCCCAGGATCCCTCAGAGGCCTGTGCAGAAAGCGCTGACCCCATTACTGCCGCCTCCACTCGCACACGTTATCAGCACTGCCAGTCAGGACTCTGCTGCCAGATTTCTGTTTGAGTATCAGTATCGTCTGAGGCAATTAATGCGATTTAATATCAAAAGAGAACAGCAGAATCACATTTATAAGGCACATACCTTTTTATGTTTCTATTTCTTTAATGCTATAATTATAATACGGGAATGGGGATGGGCTGCAGTTGGATTGAAACAAACCTGTTCCCAACTCAGCCAGTCCCTACCTTGGTGAGCAGAGCACAGGGCGATTCAGGCCAGACCCAGGCGTGGCGGGGCTCGGGCGATCCTACAGCCAGCCCCTGCCTCAAAGCCGCCCACCCTGTCAAACCACTGCCCTTCTCCTGGGCCACGAAAGCAGTCAGAAGCCCAGAGGGAGGAGTGCATTCCACTGGTGGGACCCTTTAGGCACCAGCAGCTGAGACACATAGCCACGGCTAAGGGTCTCAAGGACCCCAGGCATGGAGAGCCCGCCAGCATTCTGGAATGCAGTGTGCTGGGCAGTGGGACCGGGGCGACTTCGGAAGCAGTTGGCAGCTGGTGACATTGCTGAGCTTTCGTCTGCACCCTGCCACCAGAGCACAGGCCTAAAGGGTCCTCTGGGGGTGGGGTCCCTCTCTCCACACCAAGCAGATTAGAGTAAAGCAAACGTCAGTCCTGGAAGAAGAAGGAAAAGGAAAGACCACAGGCTAGCCCGGTGGCAGGAAGCCACTCAGGACAGGCATAGGTCTTCTTTTGCTCCCGGGGACCCCAAAGGGCACGTGCCCACTTCTGCTGGGCAGGGTGAGAGGGTGGAGGGAGCAAGGAGACACAAGCAGGGCTCCTGCCCAGCCCTGCCCCTCCCTGATGGCTGGCAGAGGGAGCTGTCAGCCAGGGGAATTCCCTGGCACAGAGCTTTCTCCAGCAGCTTTGTAACCCTGTGTGCTGTGGAACCCTGTGGATCTGTAGACGGTTCCCCCAGACAACTGCAGGGGGCCAGAGGGGGCCAGGAGGCAGGGTTCTGGGGCCCCACCCCTTAACCAGGGAGACTCCTTGCTTACAGTAGGCTCTAGGCTCGGTGTCAGATTTTGTTTGGAAGAAAGGAAAGGAGGAGGGAGGGAGAGGGAAAGAAAAGGACAAAAGAAAGGGAGCAAGAGGAAGAGGAAGAAACGTTGTCAAAGCCACTGTTTTCATTCGGAAAAATGGTTTCCTTCTTTGATCTTCAGCTGAAGGAGAGGGGCCAGGCCAGGACCAGGCAAGGTGTCAGGGCAGCAGAAACGAGAGTGCGCACCGTCGGTCTAGACCTGGGTTATCCTGCCCCAGCCACTCTTACCGGGAGACCTGGGGGAAATCCCTTAGCTTCTCCAGGGGCCTCCTTCCCTCTCCGTAAGACGGGGGGAAGTACCCACCTCAGCAAGTTAGGCGGGGATGGAGTGCGATGACTAACCAAGCACGAGGCCCTGGCTGGTAGGGAGCAGGTGCTCCCAAATGCCCTCTCCCTTCCGGTCCTCCCACCTAAAGACCTACTGGAGAACCAAGGCAGGAGTCAGTGGGACAGCCTGGAAGGCATCCCAGCAAGGACCAGGGCTGCCTGGAGACTGGGGACATGCCTTGCCCCCGTGCCTTGCCCCCGTGCCTTGTTGTGTGGGTAAGAACCTGCCTCTGCCGGCGCCAACACCCTGGCACTTCCGTCCAGAAAGGCAAGGGAGGCCAGGGCAGAACCCCAGAAAAGGAGGTCACTGTCTCATTTATATGTTCAGACAGGAGCGCAGGGCCTCCGCGCTCGCTCTCCAGCATGCTTGCAGGTAGGAAGGTAAGAGTCGCTTTGAATACGAACAACTAGCACACACGTTTTATTCATTCAGGACACAGTTTTGAGGGCTGCTTACCAGCCAGGCTCCATGCTGGGCCACGGAAGATTCCAAGATGAATGTGATAATATGCCTGCCCTCCACAGCTTCTGCTAGGAAACCAGATACAGACAGTCCCTGCTCAGTACAGTCTAAGCAGTGCCCTGGGCCTGTCAGAGAAGCAGGCTTCCACGCAGGCAAGAGACACTCAAGCTGGGCCTTAAAGGGGAATAGAGGTGGTCAGGGAGCAAGTGGGGGAAGAGCCATCCAGACAGAGAGAGAGAGAACCCCCGAGAAGGGAAGAGTGAGGCGTCTGGGGTGTTTGGAGACCCAGGAGTCCACAGAACTTCCTTTATCACAGAACTCGGGGGCAAGGAGAAAAAAGCCCACTGGAAAGTAAGTAGCTTAGGGCCACTTGCGAGAGCTTTCCCGGCCACACCAAGAAGCACAACGTTTCTCTCAGACGCAGGTGCCACCCAAGGTTGAAGCAGGTGTTAGCGGTTTTGAAACAATCACCTCGGTTGGCAGGTGGAGAGGCTGGTGGGGAAAGGCCGGAAACCCCTTGAGAAGATGGCTGCCCATTAAGGGGAGACGAGAAGGCCTTGGAAGGGGCTAAGTTGTGACATTAGAAGACAATTCAGAGTAGAAATGATGAAACGTCAGGTCGGATGTGAGGGGAAGGTTGAAAGGAGCAGAGAGATGCCTCATTTGTGCAGTTAGGCAGATGGCGATCCCACCAACGGTGGGTTCCAGAAAGACGCCCCTGATGCAGGGCTTCCAAGGTCATGGAATAAACACGCCGTCTGCATTTTCCGCGCTGCCAGGCACGGCCATATTCTTAAAGGTGTCATCATAGGGAAGGCCAGTAGGGGGTGCTATAGGCATTCCCTTCCTTCTCCCTTCTGGGCGGAAGGCTCTGTCAAGGTCAGTTCCCGCCCCTCCACCGAAGGCAGTCCTGGACAGCTCAGTGTGGCCCTTTTGTTTAGAAGGTTTTCTATAGAAATGGACATTAGCATTCCCCCAGCCGGTCATACATACCCCAAGACCTGACACTTGATGGACCCCAGGTCACATTTTTCCTGCAGCAGAGGAGCTGGCGGGGGAGGCTGGAGGATTAGAGGGGCTTTTGTAGGTGGTGCTGACTGAGGAGGGACCGGAACAGAAGACTCAGCAAACCTGTTGCGTCCACATTTGAAGCTCACACAGCTGCCCAAAGCATATATGGTCGACCTCAGTGTGACCTCTGGACTCCTCCGAACACAGACCACGCCAGAAAGCACTCCGTAAGGAGCCAAACTTGTACTTTTGGGGGACTTCCATGGCGTGTTGGAATGGGGTGATGTCAAAGAGAGGTGGAAAGTGGAGTCTGGGAGGCACCCATCCTAGACGTAGACACAACCAGATTCAAATCCCAGCTGTACCGCTAGGAGCTGCCTTGGCCTCAGTTTGCTCATATGGAAATGAGTCTAATAATACCCTCTTACGTCATAAGGTTTCATGGGGCTTAAACGAGTTATCGTATGCAAAATGTTTGATGTGGTGCAGGGGCCCAATCAACACTTGGACTTATGATTACTCTTGTCGTCGTCGTCATCATCATCAAGCACTCAGTGCCTCAAATCCTGCTTGCTCCCTTTCCTGTCCCCCACCTCCCTAGGGAGCCTCTCTCACACTGGGCGAGCACCCCTCTTCAGACTCTCATGGCGTCTCTAGCACTGGATCCAAGCTGGACCTCCCGTGTCCGCCACAATGACCAGTGCACAGTAGGCTTTCAGGAACTGGTTCTTAGGTGATTTTTATGCATGAGCGAGTGAATGAATGAATGAACAAATGAATGAACAGAACCAGGAACCGGCCCACATTAAGTCATGGGTCTCAATCACACTCTAACAGGGACTGGGTCACATCCTGGAGGCCCATTTAGATGGCAGGCATCATGGAGGTGTCCAAAGCAGGCAGTGGGGTTAGAAACAGGCATTCACACCGAAAAGTACCAGGACCCTGAAGCCCCCATCATGGTAGCAGGGCTGTCGAGGGTGGAGGGGTGGGGAGACAATAGGGCAAGGGCTCCACCTGGAGCCCTTACGGTAGCAGAGGGGAGAGATGCTGAGAGCTGGTTACAAATCACAGCAGGAAGGGTGAACATGAGACCCAGTGCAGACACAAAATTGGTAGGACTTAGTGACAGAACGGATGGAGATGACCAAGAAGAACTCAAGCTGGAGCCGGAGAGGACTGGCCAAAGGGCACCTTCAACGGTCTCTACTCTTCATTCTGATTATTATCCTTTATTGGATGAGGCAAGCAAAGCGAAGCTAAGTGACACCCATGAAGAGGGGGAGTGGAGAGAGCCCCTGTTCCTGCCGCCCTGCTGAGTCGCCTTTCTGTCTGGTCTCCCCCGCCCGACCTTTACCCCCTGGTTTGTAATTTCCTTGTTAGTAAGAATCTCATCTTCTTTAGCTTCATATCTGCTGCGTTAGTTATTCATTTGCTCCCCATCCCACAAATATTTATTGAGCGCTTCTTACATGCAAGGCAGAGTCCAAGGTCTTAGAACCAAATACATCCGTATTTAATCAAGCACGTATGATAGAAGAGTCAGCGGGGGGGGGGGGGGGGGGACTGGCAGCAAGTTTTGCTGGAGAGCATCTGGAAAGGAAATGTGGGAGTTTCATCACGAAGGCCTGGGTTGCTTAAAAGAGTAAAAGATCAGATGGAGAAATCTGCTGACTTTATAGAAAAAAAAGGACAAAGCCCAGCCTGAAAACAAGGGATCAGCAATAATTGAGCATTTTATCCGAGAGAATTTTTTTTAAATGAGGAATACTAAAATTAAGTCATATACTGAAAATCTGAAAGTATATCTGATATGCTCAGATAAAGAGGCTCCGGAGGGAAAGAATATGTTAGGATGTCTCCAGTTCAGGCACTGCTCCCACTTGGGCTCTGCAGGCATATCCCCCTAACAGAGAAGTGGTTGTCATGGCTCATGGACAATAGTGCTTGGAATCACCCTGTTCTCTGGGCTGACTCCATGCTTCCCACTATGGAGAGTGTCCCAAGTGGCGGTGGTCCCTGGCACAGGTCTGTTTCATGTAGATTTGGCCTGCATTTGCTTTTTTTGGTACTCTGACCCTCAAGGGCTTTGCTGCCCACAGATGGTCTGGCCCTCAGGCTGGCGGCGGCATCTCTTAGGAGCTGGTTCAAAATGTAGACTCTTAGGACCAGCCCCAGCCAACTGAGTCAGAAGCCACAGTTAACAGGATCTGAAGGTGATTCCTTTGCACTGTCCCACGAGAAGCAGTGCCGTGGACAAGCCAAGCACAGAATATGCTAAGAGCAAAGTAGCCAGTCCCTCTCTGGACCCATGGTGACAGGTGCACCTCCAAGGAGCCACTCTCAGTGCCCTCAGGCTGAGGTGTGGGAAGGGTAGAGAGAAGCGACTGCTTGGTTCCAGGTGCAGCGCCCCCGCCACAGGGCCCCCAGCAGGCTCTTCATCCTCGCTCCTCTGTATGTGCCTCTCACTTTGTGTCCGGGGATATAGAACTGCTATAAGTCCCCCCGCACCAGCCATGTCCTGTTTCCGTGTCTTTCCCGTGCTGTTCCAGTTGTGTGTGACCCCCTTTACCCTCTCCTTGGTAACTCCATGCAGCCTCAGCCCAGGGATCAGTTCCTAGGAATCCACCCTGGTCATTCAGGCAGGGTTAAGTGCCTTTCCTCTGTGCCCCGCCCCTCCATGACAGCAAGGTGGCCACCATGCTCAGCGACACCCAGATCCCCCACTAAACCCAAGACTCTTCAAGAACAGAGGCCAGATCTTACTTTCTATATACCTCAGGATCAGCACTGTGCCTGGTCCATAGTAAGTATTCAAAGAAATATTGGATGGGTGGGTGGGTGGATGGGTGATGGATGGATGGATGGATGGATGGATGGATATTTGTCAAACACAAACAAGAGAAGTGGATTGTCAATGGATATAGCAAATGTTCATTATTCGTTTGTTTTGTGTGCTCCTCACTAAACAGTATGATGCTGAGGGCAGAAACCATTTCTTATTTCTGTCTGTATCCCAGGGCCATAGCAGATACCATATAAATGTAGGTCCAACAAATGAATGGGGAAAAATGAATAAAGTATAGCACAGTACTTAAGAGCTCAGAGCTCTGGAGCCGGACTGTCAGAGTCAGAATCCTGACTCTGCCACTTGCCTTGTATGTAATTTGGGCAAGTTACATAACCTCTCTTATGCCTCAGTTTCCTCTTCCATTAAATCGTGATTATAATAGAATTTCCTCCTAGGGTTATTATGATACTTCATTCAACCCATATAAAGTGCTTAGAAAAGCATTGTTGTTGATGCCGGAAAGGGTCTGGATGGTTGGGAATGGCACACTCTGTCTGTATCTTATGTTGCCAGAGTCCACCTTGAGAGGTTGATCCGTGAGCTAGGATGAGGACTTGTATCCCAGTAGAGGAATCTGAGTCCAGGCCCAGCCCCGTCTGTTCCACACACCCTCAGCCCACTGATCACTCATCCACCCATACTCACTCTCTCTTCCTTCTTTTCTACAGGAAAATGTCTCCCTGATCAAGGAGATTAATGAGCTCCGCAGGGAGCTGAAGTTCACCCGCTCCCAAGTCTATGACCTTGAAGCAGCTCTGAAACTGACCAAGAAATTCCGACCACAAGATGTTCCAGAGACAGGTAATGTCACAGTGGCCAAGGGGGATGAGCATTGGGATCACGGGACCAATGGTGGCCACAAGGAGGTCTCCCTTTGGCTTCCAAGGCTACGTTTCTCCAGAGTCCTTCTGCATCAGACCACATCTACCCCATGGCCTTACATCCGGTATCCAAAGGACCTGTGAGGCACTTGCCACAGCCAGACAGGTGCAGGACCAAAAACCTAGGGGTTAGCTACAGTTGTAGAATTCAGAATTTCCGAGTTTAGAAAGAGCGTGCTATATACTGCATATTACATAACATCCCTAGAGGAGTCCGAGGCAGGGCCCTGAAATCAAACACATTCGGATTTCTGTAGTGAAACATGAATATTCACGCTGAACTTCATAAATTTTAAAATGCTTTACATTTTTAGAGCTTTTGGCACTTTAGGATTGAGGATAAGGGATTGTGGACCTGTGCAATTAAAATAGGAACAAAAAGAAAGATTAGAAATACTCAAATGGAAAGGGGAAGGAATGACATTAGAAATATTAAATGAGTTAGTTACTGCAATTACAACCTAACGTTGCTCTGAATTTCTGACAGCCAAGGCAAAAGGAGAAACAGAGAAACATGACAGTTTACATAGTCTTCATTTATGGCAAAAGGAAGGTTTGGAGGTTTTTTCCTGGAGAAACTAAACCTTTCCCTCACACGAAATTTTGTAAGAAACTTAACACATGAATCCTTATGAAAGGGATGTTGAATAACACAGTGGACAGCGTCTAATTGTATGTCTTCAGACAACTAAAAAACATTCGTCAGGTATCCATTTCTTATCTGGACAGTCAATAAAGACAGAGTATAGGCATTTCCATGGAAAATTAAGTCAATGTGGTTCGAATATGTTGTTTTCTAGTGGTTTATGTTCAGGAATAGAGCTTAGAAACCTTGACGAATGGAAACCTGCCATGGCTGTGGACTGAGTCCTTCCAGTATCGTCATCCCATGTACTACGGTCACGTAAGAGGCTATCACTGGGAGAAGGTGACTGAAGTATACGCAGGAACTCTCTGTACTATTTTTGTAATTTCTTGGGACTCTTAAACTATTACAAAATTATACATATAATTGTGTTGTCTCATCTACCCTTTTCGTTAGAGTCGAGAAGTTGAGACAAGAGTAAACTCTCTGATTAGTACCTGAAGTGACAATATTTGGTCTAAAGAATTGACATCACAGCACAGTATGTGTTACAAAGGTTGAGATACTTAACTTCTTGGAGATGAAGGGAAAGCGTAGATGCCTGTGAACAACTGCAAAGACTCTCTTTAGAAAATATTTCAAATATGCCCAAGTGTCCTAGCAAATAATCAACTGAGACCTCCTCAGGATACTATATGATATAGCCAAGTTCTTCTTATTACTATTGTTGACATTTTCAGACATATACAAAAGATGAGAGAAAAGCCTAATGAATTCCCATGAATCCATTCCCCGGCTTCAACAAGTATCAGTTCCTATCACTCTTGCTTCATTGGTATCCACAGTCCCTAGTTATGTCCTCTCCCATCACCGTGGATTATTTTGAAACAAACCCAACATCAGATCATTTGTGTGATACAGATTTCATTTGTAACAGTTGAAGACAGGTTTTACCAACTGTCTGCTTTGATCATGAAGAAGCTAAGTCTGACTTCTAATTTTGAACATGGGGCCTCATGTTCAAAAGGATACAAGACAAGTTAGCTCAAAATGTATTTCTTCAAGTTGTGTAAGATTGACCAGTTCAGTTGGTTTTTAAGAAGTCTTTATATGGGGGCGCCTGGATGGCTCAGTCAGTTAAGTGTCTGACTCTTGATTTCAGCTCAGGTCATGATCTCACAGTTATGAGATAGAGCCCTGTGTTGGGCTCCATGCTCAGCAGGGAGTCTGCTTGAGATTTTCTCCCTCTGCCATGCCTCCCCCATAAAATAAATAAATAAATATTTTGAAAAAAGAGAGTTCTTTATCTGAACGGGACAGGTTGCCATCCCCAAACCACTATTTTCGTTTGAGCAGCATTTATATTAAGTTTTCATTCACAGAACAATTAACTAACAGGTCTAATAGACACACCTGCATGTTTTTCAATTATTAAACCATATAATTAGAACTTCTGAATAAAGATGGCTAATTAGAAACCTACTAAAATGGCATAAATAAACCATATGATCAAAGAAAACACAAAAGGAAGAGATACAAAATTTTCAAAGTGGAAAACGGATAGATATGTGGTAACTGACTTCATAGACTCGTAGGCCAAAAGTGGGGAACCTAGAAGAAACCTAATGTACAGCACAGAACCTCCCCAGGGCTCAGGAATTAGCAGAAGCAGATATCTCAGGAAGTAGGGGTGAACATGGGGCTAAACACGAGGGAAAGTCTTTAAGAAGCTGTTAGATCTACCTGGTATCCAATACGATGGCTAAAAATAGATGGATCAGGTCCGCCATCATGAAAGCCCCAAAACCAGAGAACAAAGGAAAAATTCTTCAAACTTCTAAAGAGGATAGGGGGAAGTTTCATGCAAAACACCCAAAATCCCAATTGCAGGACACAAAATCAACAGACAAAAATCAGTTGCATTTTTATACACTAACAATGAACAATCCAAAAATGAAATTAAGAAAACAATTGCATTTCTAATAACATCAAAAAGGACAAATACTCAGGAATAAACTTAACCAAGCTGGCAGAAGAGTTGCACATTGAAAACTACCAAACATTGCTGAAAAAAATTAAGGCACCAATAAATGGAAAAACATCTTCTGTTTGGAAGACTTAATATTGTTAAGATGTCAATACTACCCAAAGCAATCTACTAATAGTACAATCCCTGTTGGAATCTCCATTATTTTTTTTGCAGAAATAGAAAATCCATTCCAAAATTCGTATGGAATCTCAAGGTATCCCAAACAGCCAAAACAATGTTGGAAAAGAACAAAATTGGAGGTCTCACACTTCCTGATTTCGAAACTTACTGCAAAGCTACAGTAATCAAAACAGTGTGGTGTTGGCCTAAAGACAGACGTACAGACCAGCGGGATAGAGTAGAGAGCCCAGAAATAAGCCTTCACATACATGGTCAAATGATTTGCAACACAGGTGCCAAGACCACTCAATGGGGGAAAGGACAATATTTTCAGCAGATGGTGCTGGGAAAACAGGATACCCACATGCAAAAGAATGAAGTTGGACCCTTACCTTACATCATATACAAAAATTAACTCAAAATAGACCAAGGACCTAAATCTCAGAGCTAAAACTATAAAACTCATAGAAGAAATACAGGAGAAAATCTTTATGACATTGGGATATGGCAATGATTTCTTAGATATAACATCAAAAGCGCAGGCAACAAAAGGAAAAAAAATAAACTGGACTACATCAAAATTTAAGATTTCATGTATCAAAGAACACTTTCAGCAAGAGTGAAAAAACAATCCGTACAATGGGAGAAAAATATTTGCAAGTCGTATATCTGATAAACAACTGAGATCCAGAATAAATTTAAAAACTCCTACAACTCAACAACAACCAAAAAAAAATTTTTTTTGGTGAGCAAAAGACTTGCATAGACAAATATGCAAGGAAAACATGCAAATGTCTAATAAGCACATGAAAAGATGCTCAGTAGAAATCATCAGAAATATGCAGTTTTTGTTTTGGAAAGAGATAAAATGTGCACGCGTGTGTGCACACGTGGAGGGGGAGGAGCAGAGGGACAGAGAGAATCTTAAGCGGGTTCCATGCTCAGCATGGAGTCCAACACAGGTCTTTGATCTCATGACCCTGAGATTATGACCTGGAGCTAAAATCAAGTCAGATGCTTAACTGACTGAGCCACCCAGGCACCACAGGAATGTGCAAATTGAAACCACAGTGAGATACTACTTCATGCCCATGATGACCACTGTTCTCAAAAAACAAAAAAACACACACACAAAATCAAAACACTTGCAACGGTTGGTGAGGATACAGACAGGAGAAGGAAGAGAGGGAAGGAAGGAACAAGGAAGGAATGGAGTCAGATCAATATAGAATGAACTGGGTTGCTATAAGCTACCTAGTGGGGGAAACCTACCTTACAGAGAGAGAGGTGAGATGAGTATCTGTCAGTCTTGGCTCTGGATGAAGGAAAGAAAAAACACGAGAAAAGATCTCTCCCTGAGAACTCCTAACCAAAAGTCCACACTCAGGCAGGTTTAAGTCCAGAATTTACACTTAATTTGTGGCTCAACACAACCTTGGCTGAGGATTTAGTTTAACTGGTAGTGTCCCCAGGTTCCAAGCAGAAGCAAATGCAAATTTTCTATGGAAGACTACATTTTGAACCCAATTGTCAGAGAATTTCTATAGATAATGTTCTAAGGAACATGAACTCACAATCGAAAATCACTAAATACAGGAGGAAATAAATCACCATGAGTGAAAAACAACAAAAGTATCAAACTACAGAATAAAATCAACAAAGACCATAGATGGAATTATTAAAATAAGAATATTTAATATGTTTAAAGAAATAAAAGAGAAATTTGAAAATAAGACAAAAATAAGAGTTTCCCAAAATTGACTAGGTAGATTTGAAAAAAGAACCAAAAATACTCCTAGAAATGAGAACTATAGGTTGCAATTAGCCTCAATGGACAGGCTGAAAATGGGTTAGAGGTATCTGAGAGGAGACTTCGTGAACTAAGAAATGAAGAAACTACCCAGGTTGTAGCCCAGAGGCACAAAGTTGTAATAAAAGACAAAGAAGATGGGATGGGATAACCTAATCTTGTCTAACTGAAGTCTGAGAAAGAGAGAATGAGGAGAGGAGACATTATGATAAAGAATAGTTGAAAGTGTTTCAGAATTGATGAAAGATGACGATCGTCAGGTCCAGGAAGGCCAACAGATCTCAAGCTGGACAAATAAAAAGAAATCTGTATCTAAACTGCAGAAAACCAAAGACAGAGATGTTAAGAGCAGCCAGAGAACAAATAGATTGCATAAAAAGGAATAACAATTCAACGGATACCTGATTTTCCGAGAGCAACTGTATAAACCACATAGAAATTGCAAAATAGTGTCTTCAAAGTGCTAGGAGGTAATAACCGTCCCCTGGAGTTACGTAACTGGTGAAACACAAGAAAAAAAATTTTTTTTACAAACAAAAACTGAGAGAATTTGTCACCAACAAAACCTAATTAAAGGAACTTTTAAAGAATATATGTCAGGAAGAAAAATTACTCCAGAGGGAAGTCTGACAACTGTATAAAACAACACTAACAATGTCTAAATCGTGGATTAAAATACCAAGACAGAACTAAAACACTGAGCATTTAACCAGGGGGATCAAAGCTAAAGCATTCTAAGTCTTGTATTGTTTTGCAAGAAGGTAAATATACTGATTTACTTTGGACTCTAAGTTAAATATGCTCGTTAAACTTTTTAGGATAACTATTAAAAAAGAAAAGAGTGTATATACCTCCCAAACCAGTAAAGGGGAAAACCCCCTAAATTTTGAAAAGGCCAAAAAGAAAAGGAAAAAGTGACATCAACATAAAATGCAAATAAAACAGTAGAAATAAATGCAAATGTATTAGTAGTCACATTCTTATTTCCCATCGTTTAAAATCAGAACTCTATCTCCCAAAGGAAGCTTGCGGGCAGGATGCAGAGAGGAGACTGCCTAGCCCCGGTAGACGGCAAGGTCAGAGCAGTGCACGAACCAAGAGGGCACGGGGATATGAGGAACGAGGTGGGGACAGGGGCCGTGAGGAGAGCCCTGACGTGGCCCAGCCGTGGAGGCAAAGGACAGGAGGGTTTACACACCACAGCACATGGAAGAAGGTCCATCAAATGGGGGCTCTGTAAGACTGAACCAAACCCTGAGGAGCAGACAGGTCGTTATCAAAGGGATGAGAGAGAACTGGGGCAGTGAAGAGAAGAAAGAAGAAAAGCCCAGCCCATGCCCCAAGATGTTCACAGACCAAGGAAGGAGACAGAGGGGGAAACAAGGGCCAAAGCCCCACATTGGGCGCACCAGACCATCTTCCGTGTGAACGGGTCTCGGGAGGGAGAGCTGCACCCCTGGGAACATTCATGGACAGTGTCACCCAGGCCAGGGATGTTTCAGGAGACAACTGCTTCTGGAGGCCAGCCAGCAGCCAGCAGCTGTGTCAACCCTGAGCTGACTGACGGATCTGGAGTGTCCGATTCCCCATCCCTTGCCTGTTAGGGTACCCCTCATCCAGTACATCCCAGTGCCCAACCTCTGAGGTCCATTGACCTCACCCAGTGATTGCAGAGCCTAGAGGACCTTAAAGCTACGATCTGCATCAAGATCCTTCCAGCACCTGGTGAAGCACTGGGACAAAGAGAGGATGGTATGGTCAGTGGCAGGACAGAATAAGGAAAGTTCCACGTGCTGGAATATTTCCAGGCTCAGTCTAGTACATCCTCCAGGACTGTGGCCTCACAAACACAGGTTGGATCTCTCTGGGCAACAAGACAATAATTGAGTAAGTGTAAAGGCCAGTGCGGAGGGCACAAAGTTCAGTCCAAAGGCCATGCTGGTAACCAGGAAAGAGGAAGTAGCTAAGGGAGCAGGTGGAGAGGCAAACGAAACTAGGCAGAGGCAAGTGACACAGGTGGATGGGCTTGTAGGCTTGGGTGTACTGTACCTTCCCAAGGGTGCTGCTCTCCCCAGGGACAGGCCACAGCTTGACCGAAAAGGTGGTTATCAGGGGCAACCAGTAGCAGCAGCAGGATGAAGTGTCAAGAGCCAAAAAAGAAGAAATACTAAAAGATCAAGAGCCTGGACATTGCCAAAAAGAAGAAGAGTTGAGGAGCAAAGACAAGAAGAGAAGAGTCTAGACTTCTCTTAGGAAGAGTGGGATGAGTCAAGCAGTCTGAATGCTGGCCCCATCTTCAGACCAATTAGAAGCCTAAGGCAAGGCTGGCCACTGCGCGTTGCTGACAACTTGCTCCTTGCAGGACTCTCTCCCTTGGCTTCCAACACGGGTTCTTTTCTAGGGTTAACTTCTGCTGTACAGGGAAGAGGTTGGCAGTGGGTAGGAAAGAGACCGCGCTTCTGCTGCGAGAAGCCTGACTGGCAGTTGGAGACCCAGACTGTGAGCGAGGTCGGTGTCGATGTCATCTGTGAGGAGCGGAGGAGAGGATGGATTTGGCAGTAATTTCTTGGATGTGACATCAAAAACACAGGCCACAAAAGAAAAAATAGACTACGTAAAAATGGAAAACTCACGTGCATCAAAGGACGCGATCAACAGAGTAGAAGGGCAGCCTGTGGGGTGGGAGAAAATCTTTGCGAATCATACACATGATAAGGAGTCAGCGTCCGGAACAGGGGACGAGCTCCCGCAGCTCAGCAGTAACAACACAACCAGACTGAAACATGCGCGAAGGACTTGAACAGACATTTCTCCAGAGAAGATACACAAATGGCCCACAAGCCCATGAGAAGATACTCAACATCACTCAGCATCAGGGAGATGAAATCAAAGCCACGGTGAGGCACCGCCTCACACGCATGAGGTCGGCCGCTCTCAAAACGAAGCAGCCGAGGAGTGCCGGCGGGGATCTGGAGAGTTTGGGACCTTAGCGCGCTGTGGTGGGCACGTGAAACAGTGCAGCCACACGACAGCGCAGTTTCTCAAACATTGCAAGCAGAGGTATCATATGATCCAGAAACCACTTCTGGGTATATACCCAAAAGAACTGGAAGCAGGGTCTCAAAGAGATAGTTGTACCCCCATGTTGATAGCAACATTATTCACAGTAGCCAAAGGCAGAGGCGACCCAACTACTATCACTGGATGAAGGAATAAACAAAACACGGTATGTACATGCAATCGAATATTCTTCAGCCTTAAAGAGAAAGGATTTTGACACGTGTCGCAACCCAGATGAAACCTGAGGACATCGTGCCAAGTGAAATAACCCAGACGCACAAAAAGACAGATACTGTGAAATTGTACTTATCTGACGTTCCTGTCGCATCACGTTCTTAGAGACGGAAAGCCGAGTAGAGGCGTGAGTGTTCTTGCAAGAGTTCTGGAGAATGATTGCATAACAATGTAGATGCACTTAATGCTACTAAACTCTATACTGAAAAGTGGTAAGATGGTAAATTTTATGTTATTTTTGACCATAATTTTCTTTAAAGAGTTGGGGTGAGGACAGGCCAATGCTCAGAAGCACAGCGGAGCGGGGGAATGAGAGTTCACTGACTACAGGCAGGAAGGTCATCTGGGGCTAGAAACAGAGAATTTGAATCCCATGTGCAGCACACAACAGGCCAGGTGTGAACGGAGACACTGGGTGGTTGGATAATCTCAGATTCAGGCTGTGGGGGCACACAGGGCAGGAGGACAAAGCATCTAGAATATCGAAGATGCTGTCAAGAAAATGGCAGAGGAAACCCACGTTGGGTCTAACTGGACAGAAAAGGGAGTGAATCTAAAAGGAACCCATTCGGTAGGTAAAAAATGGAATTGTCCAGGAAGAAGAGATCTACAGTCAGTCAAAGAGCAGAAATCTTGAGCAGAAGGCAGTGAGAGAGGTGATACTGGAAGGGTGGGCTACACAGTAGAGATTTAAAGGTGCGGGGTCCTCGGTCTGGGAGGGAGAGAAGCCACAGAACGGGTGCCCATGTGGCATGGAGGCCAAGGACGCGAATGCTGAGAGTTCAGCCTGTGGGGCCAGGGAATGGGATGAGCCACGGACCCTCTCTCATGGACACCGGCATTGTGTGGGATGATGGCAGCACCCGAGGCAGGAGGATAGAGTCGGGGGAAAGTCCTCAAGGGGCATGAGTGAGTGGCCAGCCCAGGAGGCGTAGAGAGGGGTCTGCCTTCTGGAGCAGGGGTCTTACGTGAGGAGGAGGACTGGGGGGTCTGGAAGCCAACCTAGGTCAGCAGGAGAGTGCCACCCTGCTTGGGGAGTGGGGAGCAGGGGAATAAGCAGAGTCCGCTGGAGGGGCCTGGAGCAGGCAGACTGGGGGGCTCAGGAGACAGGCTTTCTCACTCTGGAGGGTCTCCTCATTTCTCCGTCTCTGCCAGACGGTGAAAGGGCCTGTGCTATCCCCAGCATCTGGGATTGAGTGTCTGTCCCTTAGACGTGCTCAATAAATCAGGGGACAGAAGGGAAGAAGAGGGATAAGCTGGTTTCAGGAAAGCTTTGCAGCAGTCTAGTAACAGGCCCACAGTAGTCCTGCTCTGTGCCTTCCAGTGTCTGGAGAGGACATGCCTGGCGTCGCACCCACCATGAGACTGAATGAGCAAGAAGAAACCGGGCGAATCATCGAAATGCAACGCCTAGAAATCCAGCGCCTCAGAGACCAGATCCAAGAGCAAGAGCGGGTGCCGGGCTTCCACCCCCTCGCTGGAATTCGGCTTCCTTCCCTGGTCCAGTCCGAAGTGGACTTTGAGGTGCAGACCAACTGATCCCCTCTGGTGAGCCATCGGCAGGTGCCCCTGTGCCTCTGTCCCCAGCCGACCCCGTGCTGTCCCTCCAGTCCCTGTGGCACTGGCCACTCCAACCTCTCTCTCCTGCCCTGGGGAACTTGGGACATGGGCAGAATAAAGATGTTTGCCCACAACCATGTCCAACTCTCTGTTTAGCCAGGGAGCCAGGGAGGGGGTAGGGAAAGAGGGGACCCTGAGGACTAGGGGGGCCCCAGCTCGTCCAAAGCCATCGCTGCTTGTCGCTGTCCAGGCACAGGGCTGCCTGTCACTGTGGAGACCACACAGTGGACTTGGTCCTGGCTTCCTGCTGCCCCTCTACTCTCTCTGGGCCTCCCGGGTACGGCTGCCTACACCCCACCACAGTGGCCAGCTCATCCCCCCTCAGACCAGTGTGTACCCAGCATGTCCGCTGCCTTCTAGGTGACTGGGTCCAGGGAGGAGGAAAAAATTGAGGCACCCTCTGATTGATTCAACCACAGAGACAACCCATGACATCCTCATACCCGGCAGGGGGGATACGAACAGACTTCTTTCCGAACTAGCATGTTAGCTTTATCTTTGCAGAAGAAACTATTTTGAAATAGGGTCAGGGAGGTCAGCAGAGCCAGATGCTGCAAGGTCTTGAAGGCACATTACAGAGATGACACTGTCCAGAGGCCAGCACAAAGCCACCAAGAGTCCCTGCCCTCCACTCCCAGGCTCTTGCCACACTGGCTTCCTTTCAGTTCCTATAAAAGGTCAAGTTCTTCCCTGCCTCTGGGTCATTCCACATACTATTCTC
Organism: Ursus maritimus; assembly: GCF_017311325.1. Taxonomy (NCBI): domain Eukaryota; kingdom Metazoa; phylum Chordata; class Mammalia; order Carnivora; family Ursidae; genus Ursus; species Ursus maritimus. The sequence continues at coordinate 69,967,011 of NW_024423564.1, read as the reverse complement.
TCTGCCTGAAACGCTCTTGTCCCACACCTCTCTCAGTGAACTTCATCCTTCAGATGGTAGTTGAAATGCCACTTCCTCAAGCAGTCCCTGATCCCTCCCTCCACCATCTAGCTTACACGCGCCATATTGCTTTCCTACCTAACCCTCACTCTAACGTATCCATTTGAAGGTGTGATACTACCTCTCCCGCTAGGCTCTCGGTTCCGTGCGTGCAAGGGCTGGGTCTGTTTTTAAAGTTCCCTGCGTGTCCGGGTGGAGCATTGATGGAGGGACCCCACACGAGGCTGGGGGTTGGGGGGGGGGCATGCTATGGCCAACCATGAGTAAGAGGACAGCTTCCGGGCCCCAGATGGTGGCAGTGGAGGTGCAGAGCCGTGAATTCTTCTGCCTTTGGGACCGAGGGTTAGCCCAGCACAGGGAGAGGGAGAAAGACTCACGAAGAAGGCGTGCCCAGAGCAAACTGGGCTCTTCTGCGGGCCAGAAGGACAGTCACTGTGGCTAGGATGCAGCAACATTCCAAGGACAGGGTTTTCCACCTAAAAATGCCCTAGAATCAAGACCTCATATCTCACCTCCAAGACGGGCCACAGGTTACAGGTGAGGAAATCAAAACCAAGAAGGGTGAAATTGTTGGCACAGGCTTGTCCTGGCGGGGTCAGGATTGTGTCAGAGCTGCCAGCGGCCCCCACATTCCAGCCCCTTTAAGCCTGCCCTGGAGAAGCCCTGAACTGGATCTGGGCCAGGTGGTGGAGGTGACAGGTGTGGGACGCCAGTAGAGTCTAGACCAGGAGAGGGAGCTGACGCCTCCCGCGCTAAGCTCACCTGCGCTGCTGGCTGGCTGGCTGGAGTCCAGAGGCTGGGAGAGAAGCGGAGGCAGAAGCTCACAGCCTGGCACTGGGGCCTGCAGGGGACGGGGTGTTTGCTCAGCTGCCCGGCAGGGGGCGGCGGGGGGGCTGTTCTGGAGCCGGAAGTCCAGGCTTGCTGTTTTGTGCAGGTCTCCATCTCGCAATAACCAATGTTGTGGCCGTACTGGCCCTTGGGGTTCTTACCATGATTCCAAGGCGCCCTGCAGCAACCACTATCAGGGAACTTGGAAAGGAAGGTTTATCACTTAGGGGAGCTGCAAATGACACCTCCGCCACACAGCAGGTGGGGGGGGGAGAGAGGGAGGAAGAGAAAGCAATCTCACAGGCCGCCCTATTGGGGTTGAGTGCGGGGGTCTACGGTTTCCTGGGCTCACTGTTTAAAATATAAAAGTGGGAATTTAAAGGGTAGGAAGCGGGGAGAGTGGCTCAACTGGTCAGTTACTGAAATGAGCCAAGATCTCTGAGACAGAGAAGCCTGGTGGCTGGCGATGTGTTCTTTGAGAGAGTTCTCTCTGAAGTCAGCAGACCGCTGAGCTCAGGCACTTGCATAACAAAAAGAAAAGTTACTGCCAGAGCTTAGCCACACCAGTTTACCTCTCCGTTTCCCTCTGGTGCTCCTACATCCAGCCGCGGGGTGGCATTGACTGAGTGGCTCCTGCATAGACCTCACTCCGCTTTGTCTATCCTGTCTCCATGGGGAGCTTTTCACCCCACTGGTGAAGCTCCCCCTTCACAGGGCCCCTACAGCCTGATGACCCATTGACAGAGTGGGCCTGGCAGTCACCTCCTCGGCAGGACCCGCTGGTCACCCAAGTGGCTAGGCATTTGGCATACAGACTCTACTCTCGTTCTGGTTGCAGTCCATTGTTAAACTCCGGGGACTCGTTCATTCATGGCGTGACAGCAGTGCTCTGGGAGACCGCCCTCTCTCCAGGCCTCGGACAGCCGTTGGCTCCCCTGCCCTTTAGAGTCTTGGCATCAGCTGTGCCCAGACAATGTGAGCTGCCCAGCGGAGCCTCTTCTGCCTTCCTGTTCTCCGCACTGAAGACCCTGCCCCATGGGAGTCTGTAGCGTTACCATCTACCTTTCCCCACTGCTTTTTACACAAAGCATGACCAGCCGCTACCAAACAGCTGCTCCCAGGACGTGCTTGAGGGGCCCTGGTGGGCCTGGGAATAGCTGTGTGTCCAGGTAGGGCTCCCTTGCGATCATTGCTCTGGATTGGAGTGAGAGGTTGGAGAGAAGGATGTCAGGCCCAGGAGTGGGGTTCATTCTTCCTAAGCTCTGTGGGGGTAAGCTCCCCTAGACTGTTGGAAGTTCAGGGGCCTGCTTACGCTTTGAACGGAGCCGGCCAGGTGAGCAGAGACAAGGGACTAACCTGCTGTGCCAGGCAGCGGGAAGAACTAACATCCCTGATCGCCTACGATGACCAGTCACGGGCAAGGATTGGTATTTACGCTCATCTAGTGTGTGTCACGTGGTGGGACTCGGCAGGGTGGCAGGTGTAGACTGGGACTCACCTAGCACCTCCTCTGTGTCCTGATGGAGTAAATGTATCACAACCGGGACTGTGAGAGTCTAGTTCTGAGCAGGAAAACTATGGAAGCCCTTCTTGAGCTCCAGGTAACAAAACCCAACTCCAGCCAGTTTCAGCCGAAAGGGAAAGTTGATCATCGGGCTGGGCAAGCGGGTGAGGGTGGGGGTGGTCTCAGGGCAGAGAAAGGACCAGCGCCTGGCTAAAGCCACCCCTCCCTCTCTCGTCCTTGCCCCTTTCCGCAGACCAGTTCCCATGCCTAGTTTGGCTGGCAGAAGGTGCCTCAGTGTCTCATTATACCCATTCCAAAGCTGAAACGAAACATGTAGTCCGATTTTAAATTGCCAAAAGAGAAGTATCTTTGGTCTTGCTTGAGGCTGGGGCTCGCCTCTAGCCATACCCAGGGGGATGGGTCACAACACGTGATCCTGGTTGCTGGGGTTCATCCCTGGGGTGAAGGCGGTCATTGTGAGAAGGGCAGACACTTCAAAAGATGTCTCTCTGAGGGAATTGTCACTCATGGAGCATGGGGGTTGGGGGGGATGGCTAGAGCTGCAAACTGCTTTACACCTCTTGCCCTCCAGGAGGCAGGGACCGCACCTCTTTTGCTCATCACTGTGTCTCCAGCACCTGGCACAGCACCTGGTGGGAACACAGAGAAAGGAAATAGTAAATGTTTGCTGGAATTAATCAAGAATATAATTATATTATTTAATCACACACACACACAACTATTTAGGCTAAGTCCTGTTGTCCCCATTTTACAAACAGAGAGTCTGAAACACACAGAGTGTAAGCAATTTTTCTCTGGTTATACAGCTGGAGCTGGGGCTTGACACTTCAAGGTCAGTCTAGCTCCCAAAGCAGCAGGCTTTCCACCACTTATTCAGCGTGCATTCACCAAGCACCTGTTACACACCAAGCCTACTGTAGGAGCTGCGGAGACTCCAAGAGTCAGACTCAAATCCCTTCCGTCATGAAGCTTACATTTTAGGGGAGTAGAGGGACAATATTCCAGACAGATAAGAAAAATATACAGCATGCTGAGCAGTGATAATTGCTACAGAGAAACATACGAGAATAAAGGAAATAAAATAGGGCAGAGGGATAGGAAGTGTGGGGAAGGTTGTGATTTCAGAGTGGCAGGGAAGGCCTTCTCACTGAGAAGGTGGTGTTTGAGCACACACCTGACGGAAGGTGCAGGAGGTAGTCATATGGGAGAAAAGCACTCCAGGCAGAGGGAACAGCCCATGCAAAGGCTCTGAGCAAGAGCAAACCAGGGATGGATAACTGGGATGAAATCGGAGAGGGCCTTAGAGATCCGGGAGGACTCTGGCTGTTTGCAGAAGGTGGGCCACTGGAGGCATGCACACAGTAGTGATGTGACTTAGGACAGGGTCAGTCCAGCTACCAGGGTGACAGTAGCCTGTGGTGGGAACGTGGTGGAAGCAGGGAGACTGGGCCATGGGGCCTCTCTTTTGAGAGGTTGGCCTCTCAGAACTCCCACCATCCAGTGGCCATCTAATGGACCAGTTAGAATCCACATTTTGCACTCTGTGCCCACTGCCACGTCCTACCCCTGGATTTCACTACTGCCCATCTGAGCTGCCCCCCCCCTTCGGCTTTGGGGACACCGTTCAAAAGCCCTGCAGGGAGCCTGCCTGTCCACTTGGACTCCAAAGTTATTTGATAAGACCCAGACCGAGAACAAAGACTCATGCAATCGGTGTTTCAGCTGAGGAACTTTTCAGGCTTTGTTACCACCGCCCAAAACATTCTTTTCAAACTGCTCAGGGGAAAGGGAGAGAAAAATCTCATGAGTTCCCCTGCCCCAGCTCCATCCAGGACAGCTGGACCAGGGTCTGGCTGGGCTGACTTCTTGGGACCAGGAAGATAAATAATTGCTAGAAACCAGCAGGTCAGCTGGAGGCGTACACAGCCTGGAGCCCCGGCCCGCCCCCTTGCCCAGCCTGCCCCAGGACAGGGGTACCTTTATGAAGTGTCCCAAACTGGCACACCCACGTGACCCTCCCTGAGACCCAGCCCGCCCCATAGCAGTCGGCTTGCCCTCACTGTTCCTTGAGGGGAAGAATCATCCAGATCTGCACTGACCACTCCGAGCCGTGGGCCACACGCAGCAATTGAACATTTGCAGCACAGCTAGTCTGAGCTGAGATGCACAGTATAAAAGACTGAAATAGCTTATTACTCATGTGTAATCATTCGCTACATGGAAATCATAATCATAATCATAAATATAATCATTCACTAACATCAAAATATTTGGGGGTTAAAAATTGTCATATATTATTTTCACCTTTTTTTAACCTTTTTAACGTGGCCATAGATATTATTTTATTTTTTTAAAGATTTTGTTTATTTATTTGACGGAGAGCGCGCGTGCGCACGTGCATGTGAGAGCACAAGCAGGGGGAGCGGCGGAGGGAGAGGGAGAAGCAGGCTCCTCGCTGAGCAGAGAGGCTGACCCTCTGAGCTCGATCCCAGGACCCTGGGATCATGACCTGAGCTGAAGACAGACACTTAGCCGACTGAGCCACCCAGGTGCCCCTACTAGAAGATTTTAAATTACAGCCGTGGCTCGCGTTATAATTCTACCTGATACCCCTGCTCTCAAGTTACGACTGGCTCCCCCATCATCTCCACAGGATAAAGCTAAGAGAGGCACAGACAGGTCAAGCATGATTATTTTGTGAGCTGATAATGGGAAGAAAACTTTGACTCTGTTTTCCTTGTCTATTTCATGCCTATCAGAAGGAGAGCAAGGGGCATCGCAAGGGGCCCAGTGCAGGAAATGGGTGACAGCCTGCAACCACCTCCAAACGGACCCTCTTCACGCACCCAAAGTGCGAGTGGCGGGTGCTGCCAGATTCCCCTATTCGAAGCAGAGCCCTGGCCACGTCCCTGGTACACTTCAGAATCCTCGGGGCACCTCAGAGAAGTCCAGATGCCTTGCCGTGGCACGCGAGTCCCTGTGCGACCTGCCAAACTCGTCCGTCCAGCCTTATCTCGCACGCTGCCTGCACCTATCACTTCACACATCCATTCATTTGACAAATATTTATCGTTACTTCCCACGTGCCAGGCAAAGTGCTGGCTGCTAAGGTCAGGTGGTTAGCAAAACAGCCACTAAGACCCCCGCGTCGTGGGGGATGACAAGTAAGTAAACAGAGGCGATTACAGCACATGCTTAAGTAAGAGCAGCTGTGGGGTAAGCACGGGGGCCATGGGTGCACTAGAGGCAACTAAACCAACCTGGAAGTTCGAGAGGGCTTCCTGGAGGAGGGGCATACCAGTTGAAGAATTTGAGTTGGCCAGACTGAGGCTGGATGGTGGTAAATACGCCATGCAGGGGAACTCTGAGTTCAGAAACCAACCGGAAGGGCAAAGCAGTGGACAGAGCATGCGAGCCGAACGGCTCAGCCATCTGGCTGGAGGGCAGGGGCCAGCGGCTAATGACTGGCCTGGGGTAGACAGCACGGGAGCCCTGTAGGAGCCCTGCAAAGGAGTGTGGCATATACCCTGAAGTGTTTATTCTGCAAGAGTTTTAAGCAAGGGAGCTCCTGTTTCACACCTGAAAAGCCTTTCCCCTCCTCTCGGTGAACTCAAGTCCCACCTCCCCCAGCAAGAGCCACATCCAGGAGGCCAGCGGACTTGCTCAGGCACTTGGGCCTTTAAAGGAGACCGAGCACGGGGCTTGAAGGGGCTCTGATCCAGGGATGAGGAACTGGGCCTGGGTTTGGGAATCAGCAGGTGTTGGGATTTGCAACTGAGGCAGGATTTGAGTTTGGGGCTGGAATTTGGAGGCTGAATTCAGGAACAAGAGTCAAGGTTGTGGTCTAGGGTCTAATTCCAGAATTTGGAGCCTGGGGCTGGGGTGAGGAGTTGGAGCTGAGGTTTCAAGCCAGATTTGGGGTTGGGATTTGAAGCTGGGGCTGGAATTGGATTTGGACGTGGGGCTGGGATGTGGGGTAGAGGTTGCAGTCGGAGCTAGGAAATCTAGTTAGGGTTTGAAAGTGCAGCTGGGGTTGGGGTTAGGTTTGGGCTGAACTAAAGCTAAGCTGAGGGGTGCCTGGGTGGCTCAGTTGTTAAGCGTCTGACTTGGGCTCAGGGCGTGATCCCTGCGTGATGGGACCGAGCCCTGCATCAGAGAGATGGAGCCCCGCATCAGGCTCCTCCGCTGGGAGGCTGCTTCTTGCTTCTTCCTCTCCCACTCCCCCTGCTGTGTTCCCTCTCTCTCTGGCTGTCTCTCTGTCAAATAAATATACAAAATGTTTTTAAAAAATAAAAATAAATAAAAAATAAAAAAATAAAAAAAGCTAAGCTGGGCTCGGAGCCCAGGGATGCGTTAGGGTCCAGGGTCTGGGGCAGACAGACAGCATTCCTCCTGCTGCCAGGTCTGAGAATTGTGTTCGAGCCCTAACAGCAGCGGGTAGAAGCCCCTCCCTTCCCAAGAATGCCTCAGCCCAGCAGAAGGAGCTGTGCCACGTCAGCCAATCCGCTCAAGGCCTGCCTAGGAAACACCTGTTGATCCCCCTCCCCCACGCACACCCCCAGGGCTTACCTGGACGCAGGTTAGGCAGGTGAAGCGCCTCCCCGGAACCGGAGCTAGAGTGCCCCACCTGCCTGGCCTTGCCTGCTCTGATCGGATCCAGCACTTCCAAGCTTCTTGTGAGTGCCCCATGGTCCCCCGACCCCCACCGCCCCCACTTTCTCCCACTGGCTATGCCTGAGAACCTCCACCCCACCCCCAGCCTGGCCCCACTGTCCCAGCACACCTGTGCAAGCACTTTCGGACCAGTGAAGTCACAGCCCTGAGGAATGCTGGGATTGACTCCAGGTCCCCTCCTAAGGCCCCTCCCCCACCTCCCTTGGGGGCATCTGCACCTGCTCCTCTGGCTTGTGTGCCAGGTTGCCCCGGCAGAGGGGTTGTGAAAGACAGGTGCATCAGGGGTATAACCTGTGGAGGGCCAAGGTCAGGAACGACCCATGACCTGCATCCTATGTATAAAGCAGGAGTCCTATCCTGCATTGGAGGGGAGAACACTGTATTCCTTTATTCAAAATAGCGTTCTTTGGGCATTCATGCAGGCTTAGAATTCCCACTGGAATTTTAAAGTGGAGACGTCAAATGACTCGCCCCCATCCTTCAAGATAAATATTATTGTCCTCACTTTTCTAATAGGAAGACTGAGGCTCTAAGAGGTGAACTCATCTGGGGCTTCTCTGACCCTCCCCTAGGCCCCTCTTCTGACTCACCCACACCGGGCATTTATCACATATGTGCGCCTGCTGTCAGCCGGGGCTGCTTAAGGGCAGGGACCATGGCTGCTTTATTTTGCCCAGTTTGAGTCATGTTGGCTGGCCTCTAGAGGAAGGTTAAATGTTAAACTAGTAACCACTGTCAGGTCCTTCCCCTGAGTCCCGTGGCTGGTAAGGACGGCAGCTGGGGCTCAAGGACAGAGCCCTCCTCCCTTTGCTCCACTTTAGAGAAATCGTGGAGGAGGATGGCATGGGGGGCGTTGGTGAGAGGGAGAACGGAGAAAGGTAGGAGGTAGGAAGAGGGGCGTGGGGGCAGTGATGAGGCAGGAGACGTGGGGATGGAAGCAGGGACTGTGTGGAGAGAGGTTTACAGGTGGCCTCCCTGGGACGTGCACTTCACAAGGAAGTAAGGAACATGAGAGGAGGAGGAGGTCTGGGCTAAGATGACGAGCTTGGGTCGGGACGTGTTGCATCAGAGATGACCAAGGAACATGAAGGTGACAATTGGCCTATAGGTCTGGAGCTTAGGAGGGAGACCCAGGTTTGGGGGAGAGAGGGATTGGGGCACCAGCAGCTGTGGATAGGAAGTCAGATGAGATGTTGGTGAAGGAGACACTTAGGGATTAGATCCTGACCCCTAGAGAAGGAGCCACAGTCCCAAGGGAGAAGGTTCAGGGTCAGGCTGCTGGTTCCAGAAGGGTTAAGCCATAAGCCCCCTCCCTCCCCACAACCCTTCCCCCAGGAGCCAGCGGTGACAGCTGAGGCCATGTGAGTCGGATCCTGAATGAGGCTTTATCTCTGCTCTTGGTCCCATCATCCACTGTGGCACCAGCTCCTTCGGCAGCCGGGATGGGACAGGCAACTGAGAGAGCCAGAGAGGTCAGGGGCTGGGCCAGGGGCTTTCCTGGAGGGGTGGGGGATGCGTTATGTGGGGGAACTCTCCTGGGGTCCTTGGAGAGGCATTCCCAAGTAACAGTGCTGGGGAGGGGGCCATCGGGGGACACTGGGGAAGATTCCCAGGGATCCTCCCCAAGGCTCCCAGGAGAGACCGTAAAGGGCGAGTGGGGCTGGGGAGGTAACAAGTGTGATCCCCCTGCAGGTGATGGTGACCACACCCTGGACTGGGAGAGGAACGGGACTCTGGGCCTCTAGCTGCCAAGCAGGTGGTAGGGGCTCTAGGCCATGACCCGCACCCTCTAGCCCCCGACGGCACCCTCTGCCCTGCCCCCCGCCATGTCTGAAGGAGAGGCTCCAGCCCCACCGGGCCGGGGGCTGCCCCCAGACATGCTGGCAGAGCAGGTAGAGCTGTGGTGGTCCCAGCAGCCGCGGCGCTCGGCGCTCTGCTTCGCCGTGGCCGTGGTCCTCGTGGCAGGCTGTGGGGCGGGTGGCGTGGCACTGCTGTCCTCCACCAGCAGCCGCTCGGGCGAGTGGCGGCTGGCGACGGGCACCGTGCTCTGCCTGCTGGCGCTGCTGGTCCTGGTCAAGCAGCTGATGAGCTCGGCCGTGCAGGACATGAACTGCGTCCGCCAGCCCCACCACGTGGCCCTGCTGCGGAGCGGAGGAGGGGCCGACGCGCTCGTGGTGCTGCTCAGCGGCCTGGTGGTGCTGGTCACCGGCCTGACTCTGGCCGGGCTGGCTGCCGCCCCTGCCCCTGCCCGGCCACTGGCTGCCATGCTGTCCGTGGGCATCGGCCTGGCCGCCTCGGGCTCGCTTTTGCTGCTGGGCTTGCTCCTGTATCAGGTGGGCGTGAGTGGACACTGCCCCCCTCTCCATGCGCCCGCCTCCTCCACCCACAGTGACCACAGTGGCCACGGCAGCATCTTCAGTGTCTCGGGACAGCTGTCGGCCGGCCAGCGTCACGAGACCACATCGAGCATCGCCAGCCTCATCTGACCAAGCCCGAGGTCCCCTTTCCACCACCTGCCTCAGCAGCCACAGAGCTGTGCCAGGGTGTGAGCGTGTGTGAGTGGGTGTGTGCTTGCACGGACACATGCAGGGGCAGTGTGTGTGAGTGTGTATGTCTCCCCGGGACTGTCCAACCCTCCGTGGGGTTGTGTGACCTGCGCTGAAGAGCCCACGTGTCCTCAGAACCGGGGCTTTGTGACCATGGAACTGTCCGAGTCTGCCTGTCTCTCCATGGGGTCCCTGAAGATTCTTGGCCCCTATTGCCAACACCCCTCAAATCCGACCTGCCTTGTAACACCTGTCAGGGATTTCCCAGGAGTGACTATGACCTGCCTAGGCCTGAGACCATCCCAGTGACTCTTCACTGAGGAGAGTAGCTGGTGACAAAGTGGGAAGAGCACGGGCTCCACGATGTGCCAGGACTGGACTGGAATCCCCAGTGTACCACTCACCAGCTGGGGGCCTGGGGCAAGTGACTTAATCTCTCTGAGCCTCAGTTTCCGGGGAGTCACAGTCATGGTCATGGACATCGATCGTGAGGACTACATGCCATCGTGTATGGAAGGACCGGGCATGTGGCAGGTGTGCAATAAAAGTGATGGCCACTATCATCGTGATTGTCCCTCGCCATCTCACCTAGAGACCTTCCTTCCCCCTCCCCGCACCCTCCCCAACAACTGCTCCTTCTACAGGGAACTCTCAAGCTGACAAAAGGTGCCTGGTCCCCGGGGAGGCCTGTGGTTTCTCCTCATAGGTACCATGGAGGCAAGAGGGGGTGCAGGGACGCTTCCCTTCGGGAAGGTGGTGGGTTTCTGGTCCAGGGCGGGCAGGGAGGAGTGTGGCCCGAGCCCTTCACATTTGCTCCTACGCCGGTTCAAGGTAAAGCCTGGAGCACTGCGGTTTCATCAGCTGGTTTCCCTGGAGGCGGCAGCTCCCTACCCCGCCTCTAGCACCGGAACACCTCGGACCATGTAGTTGCTGCAGTGGCTGGCCTGCCTCTGCACCCCACCGCCGCCCACCCCCCAAGCACGGGAGGGCTGTTGGAAACCCCCCCCTGGGCTGTAAGAGTCACTTCCTGCTTGGGGTCAGCCCTGGAAGGGACACCCTTCTATGGAGCAGAACTTCCCGGGTGGAAAGGACCCCCACCCCCACCCCCCAACCACAGGAGAGCGCCAGGAGCGACATCAGTTTCATCACTCCTGCTTCTCCTGGTCGGATGCCCCACAGCCCCGCCAGGGCACCAAGAGACGCAGGGACACCAGACAGGCCTCCAGGGGGCGTTACGCGTAGAGCTACAAGGGCTCTGACGGGAGAAACCTGCTTTCAGGGGCCAAGATCTAGGGGCCCTCCTGGAGAAAACGCTCAGCTGATGGATGAGGGAAGGGTGCTGCCAGCCGAGGAGGGAGCCAGGTGAGCAGAAACCAGAGGCCATGCCCGGAGCACCGGGACAGCAGAACCTCTATCCGGGAACTACGGCATCTCAGACCCCACATACTCAACATCTGGTCCCCTTCATCCTCACCCTGAGCCAAGTCCTCATCTCACCTGCGGGCTGTAGCCTTCACCGGCACCCAGGTTAGAAAGCTCGGAGTGGCCCCAGACAGCACCCTCACTCCCTATCCAGTGTCCAGTGACCACATCACCCCCTGTGGACTCCCCCACACGTGGCCGGGGGTGCTCAGCCCTCCAGGCTCGCTCCCAGCACCCCCCCCCACCTCTGCCTGATCTGTGCGGCCTCCGCTCAGGGCTCCCTACTCTTGCTCTTTTCTCCTTCAGTCCATCTCCCTCCCAACCCAACACACACACTTGAGCCACAGTGACTTTTAGGGGAGGTGATGCGGTTGGGGGAACATGACAGCCAGTTGACCCATGAGCTGGACCCAGGTGATGGGAGGCTCCTCACCCCTTCTCCCCCTTCTCCTGTCCTTGAAATGTGTGTCCCACTGCCTTTCCGGCTCCTAGAAGCTACCCCAAGGATACGGCCTTGAGACAGTGGTGCCGTGGCGAGACCAGCTAGATGGCACACGAGACTGAACCCAGGGAACGCCTTGTAAGGCCTGACAGGCAGGTGCCGAGCTCTCTTGTCTTGTGGCCACCCCAAAAACAAAGCCTCATAAGTAGTTTCCCTTGCCCGTTACACCCGCCAGCCACCAATCCGGAGTGGCCCGTCTCTGTCTCTGGTCTCTTCCTGCCCTCCACGAACGAGGAGGGCCAGTTTCAGACCATACCCGGGAAGCTCCAGGAGGCAACCCAGTGCTATCCTAAAACAGACGTACGTTCAAGTCCTTCCCCGATCCCCCACGGCACACAGACTAACGTGCAGCCTCCCTGACATGAGTTGGCCTCCCTCGCACCTCAGAGCTGCCCATGAGCCAGCCACGCGGAGCTGTTGTGACCTCCCCACATTCTCTCACTTCTCCCAGGCTTTGTGTCGCTCTCCTCCTTGCCTTCATACCCTTCGAGACCTGCCCATTTTCTATGCCTGGCCCCACCACTGCAGGCCTCATCCGCAGTTCCTTCCCTGTGAGCCTATCTCCTCCGTCAGGATCGGGGTATTGCTCATCGGCATATCCCTCGTTCCCAAGGTGGGCCTGACACTTAGTAGGGGCTTTACTGGATGGATGAAGGACTCAGCCTGGTCGGATGGCAATGTGTCTGCAAGGATCAGGGAGAGACCTCCCCAGAATAGGGACGGGTCAGGCACTTAGGCCACTGTCCACTATGGGCCCGGAATCTTTCTGCCTCCGAATTCTTACTCTTCTGGGGCTCCCGTTCTCAACAACCCCAGGGCCGTCAGAGGACCACAGACTGCCTCTCCATCCTGTAATATGGGGAGAAGTCCTGTTTCTTTTCAGCTGAGACAGGGTTAGACTCTCTCATGATATTTCTTTTTGAAAAAACTAAAGGAAGGGTGCCTGGCTGGCTCAGTTAGTGGACCCCACGACTCTTGATCTTGGGGTCGTGAGTTTGAGCCCCATGTTGAGCCTAGAGATTACTTCGAAAAACCCAAACAAGGGGCAGAAGGTTTATTTGAGAAAAACAAACAAATAAAATGCTTCAAAAAAAACAAAACAAAACAAAAACCCAAAAAACAAAACACTAAAGGAAAACAGAAACGCGGGCCTAGAGAAAGGGGAGGGGATGGTTCCACGGCACAGATGTCTGAATAAGCAGCACCGCAGACAAGGCCTTTGCTGAGCCCTCCCGGGAAGGACGCCAGAGGAAGAACATGGCCCTTGCCCCAGAGGGCCGTTCCAAAGGGCAGTGGGAGCAGCGCCTCCACACCCAGCTCTCACGAGGGTCAGGGCAGGCGCTGGGCGAGCCGCAGGCAGGGCGGAAACGCTTCCACCTCTGCGATGGCTGAAGCTGACTTCCCGCAACCTCCCAGCTCCGGCTTGCTTGCTCAGAGCATCTCACTAAATCCCATCCCGGTCCACACTGCAAACAGCCATCCACGGGCCCCTCCTGTCTCCGTCTCCCTTCTGGGTAAGATTCCTTGATCCACTCCTTGACGCTCCTTGACAGAGTCCACACCTGCTCAGCCCCCTGCCCTTCGGTCCCACTGTCCCAGCAAGTCCCCCTCCTTGGATGAATCGACCCGTCTGCCTCATGGTGAGCGGTTACCAGAGAAAGCCGCACGGCCAGGCAGCCTGGTGTCACCATGAATTCCTCATCGCCCATCTCAGCTGGTCTGCAATTCCACTCCTCGGTGACACTGTGCTTCCCTGGTCAGCTCCTGTTTCCACAGTGGCCCCCAAGTTCCCTCCACGACCTTCACACCCCAGCAACATCCCCCAGCAGCACCCCCCAGGCTTGGCCTCCCTGTCACGAGAAAACGAGAGCCCTGTCCACCTTTACTCCCCTCTGCAGAACGGCCTTGTCACCCCAGCTGAAGAATTTGGACTTTGTCCTCAGGACAATGAGGGAAGTACTCTGGCCAGAGCTGGATTTGGGACCGGCTGGCTGTGGGGTAGAGCCAGGAATTGGCTTTAGGAGAAAAAGAATCAGTCCCAGAAGTGCCATTTCCACGGGCCCCTGAGGGATGAGAAGCAGCTGGCCAAGCTAGAGAGGTGGGGCAGAAGGACTATCCCAGAAAGAAGGAAGAGCAGAAGCAGGGTCCAGAGACCAGGGAACTTGGCTCCTTCAAGGAAACACAGAGGGTTTGTGTGGCCGCACCTGGAGATTCACTGGCAAGAGGCAGGGGGCACAGCCAGGGAGGAGCCCGGGGCCGGGGGGGGGGGGGGGGGGGGGGGGGGGGGAGGCTCCCTTGCAGGTGGTCCCGTTTCTTAAGGTGAAGAGGAAGCCAGTGAAGGATTCTCCGCAGAGGAACAGGCTGGTCAGAATTGTGCTTTAGGCCAGTCATTCTGCCTGCAGCACAGAGAATTCACTGGGAGGGACAAAAATAGGGACAGGGGAACCCTTTGGTGGATGAATGCCATCTCCAGATGCGAGATGAGGGTGGCCCAGACAAAAGGGTGGCTGTTAGGACAGAGTGAAACACAGCGGACTGGATGGACGTTCCGAGGGCGGGACCAACCTGTCTTTGTGACCGAGGAGCTTTTTAAGGTGGGGGAGATGTGATGGGTGATAGAAGGTTGACAGAACGAGAGGTGTGAGACTGAAGGCGAAGAGGCTGTTCTTAAAGGCCCTGAGTGGAGAGGCAGGGAGGGTGGCTCCAGGGCACGCAACGGAGGCCTTGGGCTCACGAGGCCACTTTGATAGCGGAGAAGAAGGAACGCAGAGCATTCTCCAAGAAAGTTTGGAGCAGGAAGTGGAGGGAGGCCCTGGCCAGCAGCTCTGCTCTCTGTGATGCGGAGGCCCTTCTAAAGAGGGCTGTGGAGGAGAGGGGAGTCGAGCCGAGGAAACAGCAAGATGGCCAGAAGCCTGGGGAGCCCCCGGGGGGCTGGAGAGCAGGCATTAACAGAGGCAAGGGCTGGGTCGACGCCGGGCTCTTCTCAACAGCGCACAGAGGCCGCGAGGCAGGCCTCGGGCGGAGCCCCACCTGGAATGTGTAATGGTGAGACGATGGGGCAGGGAAGGCGGACGGGAGCGAAAGGGTGACCCAATGGACCGTGAAATCCAAGCCGGTATTGGGTAAAAAGCAAAGCTAAGAAGGGACTGACGGAGGGACAGTGGCAGTAGGGGAGCTAGACAGAGGCACTTGCCACAGGCTCCTCCTGGGCTCAATAGTCACATTCCAGGTTCTCGGCCGCGTCACCTGGGCACCCAGATCCTGCAAGAACATGTTCCAGAAACTGACGATCTGTTCCAATCTGGGTGATCGGAGTGGTCATATCCAGTTACAGCCCACATGAGACCTCGGGCCTTCTGGGGACACTCCGGTGTCTAGAGAAGCTTCCTCCAGGCCTCAAGGGACCAACACACGCCCCTCACGCTCAGCTTTGCGCACGCGGATGGGGCGCCTTCTCAACTGTTCCCCGGGACCTGTGAGGCTCCTCTGGGCGTGGCCATGGAAGTCACCCCTGGGCGTGGGTCGGGGCAGACCACGTCTACCCTCACGCCTGCCCTCGCAAACCTGGAGCTGGTGCCCTGAAACTTCTTGGCTCCCGTTCACTCGGGAGGGGGCCGCCAGCCCGGCCAGGCGGGAGCAAGTCCAAGTGCCAAGACGTTCCCTCTCTAGATCTGTTTCGTCGGTCCTCTGGGGTGCGGTCGCGGCGCTGCTGCGGGGTGAAGCGGGCCAGTTGCACTAGTAACTGGTTTGTGCCTCAACTTCTCAGTCTGTAAAATGGGGGTGCCGCCCGGCAGGGCAGTGGTTCTTCCTGTTATTATGCCCTACAGTATCAGAGGTTCTCATTCAAGCCCTCTGCTGTCCTCACCGGACTTTCTTTTCTTTTTTTTTTTTTTTCTTAAGATTTTATTTATGCGGCACCTGGGGGGGCTCAGTCAGTTAAGCATCTGCCTTTGGCTCAGGTCATGATCCCAGGGTCCTGGGATCGAGCCCCGCATCCGGCTGCCCGCTCAGCAGGGAGTCTTCTTCTCCCTCTCCCTCTGCCTGCCCCTCCCCCTGCTTGCGCTCTCTCCCTCTCAAATAAATAAATAAAATCTTTTAAAGAAAAGATTTTTTTAATTAACTTATTTATTAGAGAGAAAGTGTGTGTGTGCGTGTGCGCACACACGTGAACGGGGGGATGGGGGTAGGGGGAGCAGGAGGGGGAAGAATGTTCAGCACACTCCACACTGAGCACCAAGCCTGGGTGGGGCTCAGTCTCACAACCCTGAGATCATGACCTGAGCCAAAATCAAAGAGTCAGATGCCCAACCAACCGAGCCACCCAGGCGCCCCAGATCTTCTGACCTGAGTTCTGGAAAACAGACACATGCAAATCTCTAGCCAGAGTGACTGAGGAGGAAGGAGGCTTGGCAAAGTTCCCCTTCAGGATGAAGATTGCCCACCTGCTGCGGGGAGCTAGCCCTGAGGGTGCCGATAGGGCTAATACTTGCTGGATTCTACGGGACAGAGTACAGAGGGCTGGGGGCAGAGGCAGGCTGGGGCCAGGGCCTGAAGCCAGAGGAGGGAGGACAGAGAGAGGTCTGACTGAGTCCCAGGCCCCCACGGTTCTAGCATCCCTGGGCCTTTGAACCCACGAACCCAAATCCTGCTCCCTCTTTGTGCACGGGGCCAAGCATGCCGAGCACAGTGGACCCCACTGCTCTGAGGAATCCAGGAAAGCCTCTCAGGACAGGGTCCAAGGTTCCTACAACCCTAGGGGCCTGCTCAGCCAGGCGTAACACCCACAGCAGATCCCGGGAGGAAGCTGGCCCTGCTGGCCTTTGCTGGGTGCTGGGCTCAGGAAAAACAAGCCCTTATCTTCCCTGGGTCCCTCCGAGGTTCTGACTCAGGTCCCAAAGAATATGTGACAACGGGGACAGCCAAGGTGCTCTCCGGCCCAGAGCGCCACAGGACAGCCCCTCCAGGTAGCCACTGAGGGAGCATAAGGGCAGGGAACAGGCCCAGCTGTGTTTCCAGCAGCTCTTCCCTTGTTCAGGACACACCCTCAGCCCCTGAGTTCTGCTACCCAAGGTCCTTCTCAAGGTCTTGGACTGGGACAGCCTATGCTGCTATCTTAGACACAGGGACTTTCCAGGCCTGCAAGGGTCAGACTGTCTCTGGATGCAGGATCAACAGCTGAGGTTGGGGACACGTGCCCTGGGCTCCCCACCACATCCTCCTCTACTGACAAGCCCTTAGATGTCAGTGTCCGCCTAGTAGGGCCCCTGTACCTCCCCAACTCCACCCGGGCCCCTGAACTTATTCACTCCTGGGTCTCAGTGACCCCATTGCAGACTAGTCCCAAACCCACACCTGCAGACCAGACTTCTCCCAGGTGAATCCAGCTGTCCCCGGGCACCCCCCCGGAAATTGCACATCAAATATTGAATCCTTGTTCCCTCAAAGCCAGCCCCTCCCCAGGGGGCCCAGCCACCCAACCAGAAACCAAGGTGACTTCGTTGCCTCCTTCCTACTCCCCACATCCGTCAGCAGCAAGCCCACCAACCCCGCCTCTCTTGTGTCTCTGGAATCTCTCCATTCCCTGCCACACCTTAGGCAGGTCTTATCACCTCCCCCTGCGTCTCCCTTCCGACGCATTGGCACAGCATCCGAATGACTTTTCCATCATGATGACATCACTCCCTGACCAAAGAAGTCCACAGATGAGCCCCAGCTGCTCTCATCCTGAAATGCAAGCTATCTTGGCACCAAAGTCCTAGCTAATCTGGTCCACCCTTCCGCTTCATCACTGCCTAGGGGACCCCTCGACCCTACACGCAGCCCTCCTTGCCCTGCCTTTTTCTCAAGCTCCTCCCTGTGTCCGATCTGCCCTCACCTTCCTTCTGTGCCGGCTCTTCCCTCAAAGGCTAGCACTGCATCCAAGGGCATATGCGGGGCGGCCACCTGGTTCATGATGACTTCCCCTTGTCTGGGAATGACCTGGAACAAATAGGCAGGCTCCCAAAATCACATTTGCACAGGAGCCTGCCGCCATTCATAGCTGGTTGTACTAGCGTAGATCCTTGACCCAAACTGGGCTGATAAAATTCTGTCACCTGAGTACTTGGAACTTGAAATCAGGAACTCGGGGTCCCAGGCATGGAGTCTCATTAACGCCCACAAGTGACAGGGGAGCCCGTTCTTGTCCTCAGGCTGCTGGAGCCACCTGCTCCCTGCCCTCCTGAGTCAGTTGCCCCTTTAATTCTCTTCCCGTTGCTTGCAACCAAAAGCAGCTTAACTTCCTCCCTTCTTAAAACTGCCTCCTGGGGCACCTGGGTGGCTCAGTGGTCTTCCGCTCAGGTCGTGATCCCAGCATCCTGGGATTGAGCCCCACATCAGACTCCCTGCTCGGCAGGGAGCCTGCTTCTCCCTCTCCCCCTGCTTGTGTTCCCTCTCTCGAGGTCTCTGTCAAATAAATGAATATAATCTTAAAAAAAAAATGTCTCCCTTGCTTGGATTCTTTGTTTTTTTTTTGGTGTTGAGTCATAGAAGGTCCTTATACATTTTGGATATTTTGGATACGAACCCTTTATCGGCTATGTCAGTTGCAAATCTCTTCTCCCACTCAGCAGGTTGTCTTTTGGTTTCACAGAAGACACGAACAGACATTTCTCCAAAGCAGACACACAGATGGCAACAGACACATGAAAAGATGCCCCACATCACTCACCATCAGGGAAATGCAAATCCAAGCCACAGCGCTATCACCTCACACCTGTCAGAATGGCTAAAATCAGCACCACACGAGGATACGGAGGACGGGAAAAGGGAGAGCCCTGTGCACTGCTGCTGGGAGTGCAAACGGGTGCGGCCGCTCTGGAAAACAGTATGGAGGTTCCCGAAAAAATCTGACTAGCCTATGACCCAGCATTCACACCACCGGGTATCTACCCCAAGAATTCAAAAGGACACATGCACCCTGTGTTTCCTGCAGCATTATCTCCAGTAGCCAAATTATGGAAGCAGCCCGAGCGTCCGTCAACAGATGAATGGACAGAGAAGCCGTGGTACACACGCACACACACACACACACACACACACACTGGAGCATTATTCAGCCTACTATTCAGCGGTACAAAAGAACAAAATCTTGCCTTGGCAACGACAAGTATAGATCCAGAGCGTAGGACGTTCAGCAAAACAAGACATGTAGCACACGACCCCTCACACGTGGTATTTAAGAAACAAATGAACAAAGGGGGAAAAGAGAGACCAAAAAACAATCCTTAACTACAGAGAACTAACGGTTACCAGAGGGGATGGGGGGCGGGGGGCGGCCAGGGGGAAGGGGCAAAGAGGGGGCACACACACACCCCGCCCAAAACTGCCTCCCTTGCCCCAACCTCCCCACCAGCAAAGATGAGCCAGCCCTCCTCGTCTTCCTCTCCCACATTCGACTCCCTCCCTCACCTTTCACCTCCGCACTCCTCAGCCTGCAGGAGTGAAACAACGTGACAAATATTTATTCAGCATCTGCTGCGCACAAGAATGAGGACACAGGACGAGGCAAGGCCTGTGGCTTCAAGTTCCCAGTCTCGCCATGGGGACGGGCAAATTCTAACACAGATGACAGTCCACCGTGGCCAGAGAAGGGCAGAGGGACTCAGTGCACGGTGAGAGTGAGGGCTCACGGGAGGCGGCCTGGAGGACGGGATGCGCGAGCCCCATCTTCCAGCTCGGAGGGACAAGGAACACTTTCACACACACGTCCCAGTTCAGGAAAATAAAAATCAGTAACTCCTTTTTAATTTCATTTAAAATGAAAATCGATTTATTACTACCCGTGAAAAATGTCAGATAACCACTCAGATTATTCACTTCATTGAAAAAATTTCAGTAAGAAACTTGGCACACCGGTTTCCAGCAGCTAAAGTGTTACCATCCCGCCACACCAGAGATGCTGGCAGGTAGGCGGACCAGAGGGCTCTACTGGCCAGGGATTTTCATCACTGCCATAGAGAATTTTTTTTTTAAGATTTATTTGTTTATTTGAGAGACAGAGAAAGAGAGAGTGTGTGTGCAAGCAGGGGGAGGGACAGACGGAGAGAGCAAATCCTCAGCAGGGAGCCTGATGCAGGGCTCCATCCCAGGACCCTGAGATCATGACCTGAGCCAAAATCAAGAGCCAGCCACTCAACCAAGTGAGCCCCCCGGGGTGCCCTCTGTCATAGAGGATTCAAGAGAGCAGAAGGGCAGTGTACCCAGGAGAGAGTGTGCGCAAAGATGGCATGGAAAAACACCAGGTGGGAGAAGAGGAGTAACAAATAACTCGTTTGGTAGGGAGTGACGTTGGGAAAGGCAGGAAAGGGAACCAAGAGGCTGGGCTAGCCCTTGGGAGTTGTCCTGAGAACAGCAGGGAGCCACTGAGGGTTACAGAGCAAGAGAAGGTTTGTCACTTTAGTAGCTCATGTCAGGGAAGGGAGGGTTGCTCTACCCCTGGTTAGCCCTGAAGCCCGAGATGCCTCTCTCCCTGAGGCTCCTGGCCCCCATGTAGGGTCCACTATCTTTAAGTTGTCAGGTATGCGGGGCGGGGGGGGGCGTCCAAAGATCGGGGCTCAGAAGGAAAAGTTGTCCCTGCTCCCCTCGGCCCCCAGCCCGCTAGCCCCGGGCTGAATGTAATTGTCCTCAATGAAGCCGTCATCCTCTTCGCCCACCTCCGGGCAGACCCCCTTCCCCGTCCTGGGCAGCGGGTGGTGCTGGTAGCTGGCTCGGTATTTGCGGCAAAGGTGGCATTTGGCAGCCAGCGCGATGAGGAGAGAGACGACCACCGCCCCCAGCACAACCCCTACCAGCACGGGCCATGCCCGAGCCCCGGTGCCCGGTCCAGGGGACAGGGCTGATGCCGTTGGGAGCTCTGAGGGCCTCACGATGGCTGCAGAGAAAGCAACAGCGTTATGGATGGGGGCCCCAGGTGGGTTCCCTGGGGAAACTGAAAGGGTCCTTCCCACTCACTCACTTTGGTTTGCCGCACTCATGGAGGGGCCTGAAGACGCCGCTGAGCCTCGGCTTCTGCCGGAAGAGCTTGAGCTCCAAGGAAACCCCCAGATGCCAGGCAGCCCTGGAGGCCAGAGCCCTAGAACATATGCACACAGGTGGGTGTCCGGGGAGCGCGGCTGCACATTCCCGGGCAGACTTGCGGCCACGTTAGGCACAGTACAAACTCTGGACGCTGGACAATTGACCATCACCACTTGTGCAAAACAGAGAAATGAGCTGAGTACCTGGAAAGTGGCTATTTGTAAGGGGACGCTGTGGGGTCCGGCTCTGCAAGCCCCTGAAAAAATCAGTGCGGGAACTTACTCAACACTATGTCTGACTCACGTACCAGGCAATGTGCTCACAGAACCCCATAATGTGGGCATAAACGTTATCCCCTCTCTGAGGCCCAGAAGGGTGAACTGACTCAGCCGAAGTACCAGAACTTGAACCCAGGTCTCTGAAACCAGGGTCCAGAGCCCAGTCTGCTACACTGCTTGGCAGACTGAGCATGGGAAGGGGGGCAGAGACGGTTCTGGCTCCCAGGGGCTGGACAACAGCAATTGCTTAGAGCTAATGAACCAAAGTAGAGACCACACGTGGAGGAGGGCCAGGCCCTACCCAGGCAGGGGCCCCACTCCTCCTCAGTCAGGAGCTCCTGCTACCCCACCTTGACCCTCAGCTCTTCAGACATAACCCTTGTCCACAGACCTCCGTCTGCCCCCAGAGGGAGGCAGTATTCAGGGAGCAGCCAAATGCAGATCTCCTGGATCAGGAACTTATCTGGATAAGAACCACTAGGGCTAGGGAGGAGCAAGAGGAGGAGCAGCTGAATTAAGGGAGTATCTGGAGGATACGCTTGGGAATACCAGTAGGAGAAGCACCTGATCAGAGGAATGTCTGGGGAGCAACACCTGAATCTGAGGAGTAGCTAGAGGAAGAGCACCTGGGTTCCGGAAGTACCTGTCCGAGGAACAGCTGGGGCTGCAGATTATCTGCAGGTGGAGCCCCTGAATCAGAGGAGTACCAGGCGAGGAGTATCCAGGCTAGGAAAGCACCTAGGAGAGAAGCATCTAGTTTAGGGGAGTACCTCCCATATTCTTTAATACTGATATCTTCATGAACCCCTCCCTCCTCTCCTCCAACCTGTCACCAAGCCCCATCAGTTCTTCCTGGAACTAAATACCTCTGGAACGGCTCTGCCCCTTCCCTGCACCCCACTGCCACTGCCCCGGTCCAAGCCACCCTCATCTTATTCCTCGACTCCTACATGACCTCCTAATCCATCTTTCTGCACCTCCAATCCATTCCCCAGGGTGATGGGCCTAAAGCCCAAATTTGACCCCATTACTCCCTCACTCTTAAAAATTCTTCCAGCGCTCCCCAGGCCCTCAGGGCCTCACGTAGATTCCTGCACGTGTTCTTCCAGGCCCCACAACCCAGCACATGGGCGTCGGGCCAAACTAGTCCTCTTGTCCACAGCTCCCTCCCCCATGCTACACACACACACCTCCCAGCTCACCCTCCCTCCTGTTTCCCAGCCACCCCTCCTCAGTATTTTGAGTTCCCCATCCCTCCAGGCCAAATCAGACCACACCTGCCTACGAGGCTGTCCCAGGACCCCCTTGGATGACCCCTTCCCTGGCCTACACCGTCAACTACCCAGCAGAAGTGGCCTTTACTAGATGGCAGCGCCTGGGGCCAAGGACTGGGCTGGCTACGTGTGCCCTGGTGCGGGCAGAGAGCTCGGCGCTCCGCTGCTCAGGGCGGGTGGGGGAGCTGGAGAGTGAAGGGGGGGTCAGAAAGGAGAGCTTGCTCACTCATTCACTCACTGGGGGCCTACTCTGGGCCCCACACTAGGCACTGGGTCCTCAGAAAACAAGATTTTCAATGGAAATGAACTGTATTCAAATTGACCTACGATTTTGCTCCTCCTCCTTTCCTGCCCGCTCTGTGCCTGAGAATTCTTCTCAAGGACACACACCCCACAGGCTGTCACCCTACCCCCACAGGTCACATCTCTTCCATCGACACACACACACCCCACCCTGATTTGGGGCTCCTTTGAAAGCTCCCGGGAGCCCTCAGGGATCTGTGGGATCCCCCTCCCAGGCCCCCCAATGTCTTCCCCTCTGCTCCCCACCTGTAGGAACTGTGCACAGTCCGAGGAGGAAGCTTCCGGCCGGGGCGGGCTGAACCCGGGCAGGTGGGTGGGCCGGAGCCGCCCCTTGACTCACCTGCGGACGCAGCGGGCAGGCGGGGCCTCGTCCGCAGGTGCGGGCGGGGGGCCGGGCCGCAGGCAAAGCCTCCAATCGGGAGGACTAATGACACTTCTCGCCCAGCTTTGGCCGCGAACCTCTGGCGCAGGCCCCACCCCCACCCCCACCCCAGCGCCGCGGGGGAAGTCGGGGAAGGGGTGCGCTGCTGGGATCCAGAGAGGGGTCCTGCAGGCCCTAGAAGGGGCAGGCAGACCCCTCAGCAGACAACCGCTCAGGCTGACGGCCCTAAGCTAGTCAATTTGCCATGACAGGTCCAAAGTCCGGAGTTGAAGAGGGAGTTTTACAGGCCCGGGAAGGCGGCGGGCCGGAACCAGAGGGGTGGGGGGGGGGGCTGTTCTTCCCGGGCAAAGCCACAGGGACGAAGGACACTCAAAATTGCCTGCAAAAATGTGTGTGAGCCGACGCTGGGGGGGGGGGG
>NW_024423564.1:69916909-69943732 GCF_017311325.1 Ursus maritimus | reverse complement strand
CTGGGGGGGAGGGGGAGGGGGCGGTCAGTGGGGAGTGTATCTGTGCCCTTGGGGGGTTATGGTGTGCCTAGGTGTCTACCAGGATAGAAGCTTCCAGCCTTCATCTGGATCTCAAGGATCCTGGGAGCCCGCAGAACTAAGCTCTGAACTTTTCCCTATTGCCTTACTCCTCATCCCCAGGCCTAGGCCTCCTTGTCCTTTAACACCCAGAGTCACCTTCCCAGAGCATTTGGTCCCCCTGACCAGCCCCGCCTTCCCCCTGCAAGCCCCACCTTCTCGCCCAGAGCACCCTTTGTGCGGCCTCCCACCTTGCCGCCTGAGCTTTCACAGTGGGGCCACGTTCTGACAGCGGGGTTTCGGCCCCTGACACAGGCCAGGTTCTCAGTAAATATTGAAAGGAGGAAGTGTTATGAACCAAGCCATGCAGGCACAAGAATTCACAGAGAGCCACAGGGCACAGCCAGAGCAAGGGCTGCCCCCAGGGCTTGTCAGTGGGGCCCAGGTAGAACCAAGCAGAGGTCAGTTCATGCAGGACCTTGAATATCTTAGCATGGAGTTGAACTCCTACCGCCAATGGTCCCTTCCGAACTCTCCTGTCTTGTCCGTCCCCTGCCTGGCACACAGCAACAGCCACACCAGACTGTTCTCCATTCCTAGGACCCACCATGCTTGCCCCTCCCAGGCTTCCTGCGTGCTCTTCCTGGGACCCTAACCCTTCCCTCCAGCCCCTCCCCCCACGTGTTCATCTCCCACCTGGCTGATTATTCCTCCCAGGCCAATTCATCACTCAGGCCCCAGCTCCAGTGCCTCTTTATCCAGACCAGCCCTCCCTGACATGCCCTTGTCTGGGTCCCTCCTCCCCTCCTCTGTGCCCCCGCAGACCCTGGCCCTTCTCCCAACTAGTCCTGACCACACCGTATTGTGATTTCTCTTCATTTGGCGCAGTCCCCTATGAGCCAGTAAACTCGGGGGGAAGGTCTGTGTCTGTCTTGTTCCTCTCCACACCTAGTATCTAACAGTGATAAATGCTTCTGAAACAAATGAATGAGAGGAAAGTGAATAGTAGCCCAGATGGGGCAGTGGGGAGCCAAGGAAGGTTTGGGGTCTTGCTTTGATTTTGAATCAAGGACATCATCATAGGATTCAAAAGCTATTCATTGAACACCTCCCAGTCCCCACCTGGGACCTACCAGTCCCAGGAGCTGTGCTGGTTCTTTTTTTAATTGAGGTATTCATGTAACATAACCTGAGTCACATAAAAAATTCACTATTTTAGCCATTTTCAGGGCACAGGTCAGTGGCATTTAGTACATTCGGAACATTGTGCAAACATCCCTCTATCTAGCCTAACCCCCCCCTCACACCAGAAGGGTACCCCAACCCATTAAGTAGTCACTCCCCATTTCCTCATCCCTCCAGCCTCCAGCCTCCACTAATCTGCTTTCTGTCTCTGTGGAATTGCCTCTTGTGGGCATTTCATACAGATCGAATCATATTTGTGCCAGATTTTTAATGAACTATTTCATTTAAACCTCATAACTATACTGAGATAGATGTTAATTATCTCTTTAACAAGATGATGAAAATAAGGCCCTGAGAAGGTAATTTGAGTGAAGTCCCACAGAAGAAAACAAGTAGAAGTCTGCACATCCATCAGTCAGTCATGTATTCAGTGAATATTTATTGAACACTCATTCCAGGGCCATAACCAGCCCATAGAGCATGCCTTGCAAAACAGCAGAAGGCAACCTGCTGGATGCCCCCGGTGCATGGAGAGCAGAGAACAGGCTGGATGTCAGCACCTGCCCCTCAGCCAGGAGCTCTGATGCAGTGAACATCCCTGACAACCTTCCGTGGCAGCCCTGGCATCCGTGGGGTAAGCTCAGCGCTAGCACTGGGGACAGAGTTCCCACCACCACACAGCCTTCATTCTGGTTGGGAAGGCAGACCACACACAAGTAAAGAAATAGATAAGATTAGTTCAGATCATAGCGCTATGAAAAGTAAAATAGCTTTCCGTGATAGGGAGTTGTAGAGGGGGCTGCTACCCTATGTCGGATAGTCAAAAAAAGAGGGGACTCGCGGAGAGGGAAAGTTTGAGCTGTGATCTGACTAAAAGTAAGATAGCAATCATGCCAATGTCTGGGAGAAGAGTCTTCCAGAAAGAGGGAATGGCCAGAACAAACACCAGGAGAGGGGAGCACGGCTGGCTTATCTGAGCAACAGAAAGGAGGCCAGCTGGAGGGAGCACAGTCAGTGGGGGAAGGAGGAAGGGAAGGGGCTGTGTGAGGGGCCTGGGAGGCCATCTCACATGGGGCCCTATCCTTCCCTCCCTTGGTAAGAGGGGCTGACCTTCTTTCACTCTGCGTGGAGGATGGACTAGAAGAGGCCAGGGAAGAACCAGGGAGCCCAGTTGGGAGGCCGTGGCTCTCATCCACGAGAGAGGGAATATGGCCTCAGAGTAGTCAGGTGGGAATGGGGAGAAGTGCTCTGACTCTAGATGTATTCTGACAGTAAAGCCAACACGATTTTCTGACTAGACGTGGGGCTTGAGAAAACAAAAAAAAAGGAACCAAGAATCACTCCAGAGTTTTGAGTGAGCAACTAGGAGGATGGAGTTGTCATTTACTGAAATGAGAAGACTCTGAAACGGGCAGATTTGGGAGGGCAGTCAGGACCTCGTTGTGGACATGTTAGCCGTGGGACCCCCGCGGGACATCCAGGTAGCATCCTAAGTGTGCAGTTCCATAAACTAGCCTGAATGCAGCAGGAAGGGAAGAGCTAGGCATGTAAGTTTGAGAACCAGCAAAATGTGGACGAGTTTTAAAGCCAGTCATCGAGATGAGATTCCCTAAAGGAAATGTGGAAAGAGAAGAGGGCTGAGCCTTGGCGCTTGCTGGGAGCAGAGGTCGGGGAGGGGAGGAGAAGCAGGAAGGGGGTCTGGGAGTGGCCAGCGCGGTAGGAGGCAGACACACCAGAGAGGGGTCCAGGAGGCCAGAGAAGCAAGAGTGTCAAGGGCGAGGGCCTGGTGAGCGATGGCAGATGCTGCCGGTAGGTCAGCTAAGCTACCGACTGAGACTTGCCTTTGAAACCAGCCACGTGGAGGCCACTGGCGGCCGTGACAAGAGCAGTTTCACAGGGTGGTGGGGACGAATGCCCAATGACGGGGCATGACATGTGATGCATGGACGATGCGTGAATGTGGGAGCAGAGGAAGTGAAGGCAACTCCATCAAGGAATTTTGCTGTAAAAGGAGCAGAGAAGTGGGGCAGACTCTGGAGAAAGGTGTGGGATCCAGGGAGGATTTTTCTTTTCTTTTTTTTTTTTTAATGTTTTTTTTATTACATTATGTTAGTCACCATACAGTACATCCCTGGTTTCTGATGCAAGGTTCGATGATTCATTAGTTGCGTATAACACCCAGTGCACCATGCAATACGTGCCCTCCTTACTACCCATCACCGGTCTATCCCATTCCCCCACCCCCCTCCCCTCTGAAGTCCTCAGTTTGTTTCTCAGAGTCCATAGTCTCTCATGCTTCATTCCCCCTTCTGATTACCCCCCTTTCTTTATCCCTTTCTTCTCCTACCGATCTTCCTAGTTCTTATGTTCCATAGATGAGAGAAACCATATGATAATTGTCTTTCTCTGCTTGACTTATTTCATTTAGCATTATCTCCTCCAGTGCCGTCCATGTCGCAGCAAATGTTGAGAACTCGTTCTTTCTGATAGCTGAGTAATATTCCATTGTATATATGGACCACAGCTTCTTAATCCAGTCATCTGTTGAAGGGCATCTCGGTTCCTTCCACGATTTAGCTATTGTGGACATTGCTGCTATGAACATTGGGGTACATATGGCCCTTCTCTTCACTACGTCTGTATCTTTGGGGTAAATACCCAGTAGTGCAATGGCTGGGTCATAGGGGAGCTCAATTTTTAACTTTTTAAGGGACCGCCACACTGTTTTCCAGAGTGGCTGCACCAACCTGCATTCCCACCAACAATGTAGGAGGGATCCCCTTTGTCCACATCCTCTCCAGCAATTGCTGTTTCCTGCCTTGTTGATTTTTGCCATTCTAACTGGCGTAAGGTGGTATCTTAGTGTGGTTTTGATTTGAATTTCTCTGATGGCTAAGGATTTTGAACATTTTTTCACGTGTCTGTTAGCCATTTGTATGTCCTCATTGGAAAAGTGTCTGTTCATATCTTCTGCCCATTATATGATTTGTTTATTTGTTCCTCGGTATTGAGTTTGAGAAGTTCTTTGTAGATCTTGGATACCAGTCTTTTATCTGTAGCGTCATTTGCAAATATATTCTCCCATTCCGTGGGCTGCCTCTTAGTTTTTTTGATTGTTTCCTTGGCTGTGCAGAAGCTTTTTATCTTGATGAAGTCCCACATGTTCATTTTATCTTTTGTTTCTCTTGCCTTTGGAGATGTGTCATGAAAAAGGTTGCTTTGGCTGATGTCATAGAGGTTGTTGCCTATGTTCTCCTCTAGGATTTTGATGGATTCCTGTCTCACATCGAGGTCTTTCATCAGGGAGGATTTTTCTAAGGCTAGGAGCTTCTAGACCATCTGTGTCTGCTGATAGGAATAATCCAGGAAAGAGAGGAAATTGATGACACAGAAAGAGAGAAGGGACAATGGGAGTGTGAGTCAAGGCGTCAAGGGGCGTGGGGTCAAGCGCACAGGTGGAGGGTTGGCCTTGGACAGGAGCAGGGAGACTCCCTCTGACGAAAGTGGAGTGTACGGGTGAAATGTTGGGAGCCTTAGGGAGTTTTCTTCTTTTTTTTTTTTAAAGATTTTATTTATTTATTTGACAGTGATAGAGACAGCCAGTGAGAGAGGGAACACAAGCAGGGGGAGTGGGAGAGGAAGAAGCAGGCTCATAGCGGAGGAGCCTGACGTGGGGCTCGATCCCATAATGCCGGGATCACGCCCTGAGCCGAAGGCAGACGCTTAACCGCTGTGCCACCCAGGCGCCCCCAGGGAGTTTTCCTTTGATGGCTTCTGTTTTTCCAGAGAAACAGGAAGCAGTGTCATCAGCTCATGGTGAAGAGTGGGGGAGGGGGCGTTGGTACTCCCTCCCCCACTAGATTCTAGAAGATGTGACTTCTTCATCGTGGGGTTTGGGAGAGAGAATGGTCTGGCCAGGATTGGGGATTTGGCTGGCAAATCTGATAAAGCCAGAGAGGGGCAAGGGAGCCTAGCTGTGGCCAAGGGAGTGGTTGCCATGCTGGCCCATGCAATCTGGGTGGGGTAGAGAGGAAGTGAGGACCAGGTGCAGGACGTGTGAGGGGCCCTGAAAGAGTGGTTAGGATGGACGGATTTTAGGAGCCGTTGCTGGTTGTACCAGAGAGTAGGTTAAAAAACTAGGAGGTGGTCAGCAGATGGTGGCATATGGAAATGGAGGTTACCCAGGGGATGCAGTTCTTGATACAGACACGCCCTAGGATATGAACCATGACGTGGTCCTGAGACGGGGGTCTACAGACGGGTGATGGCCTGACTATGCCCTAAAGCATGTTAACTCCACCAGCTAATCAGAGGACTAAAGAAAACAGGCTCATTGTTCTATTAGTAAACGGAAGAGACAGGATTCGAACCCAGATCTTCTGACTCTAAGTCCAGCACCTTTCCAGGTATATCCCAACTAGATCCCTCTTCCGTGAGTAAAACTTACCATCATGGGGTTCGATTCCTCACAATCATTTGCAGGGACAGACCGCAGTCACTTCAAAGATTTGATTGCATCTCCCAAAGGAAACTGAGGGTGCTGCTACTAGAAGAACAGGAAATGGATGCTGAGCAAGGACAGAACAAGGTGTCCTGCTCCCCACCTTGCACCCGCCCCTTCTCCATCTGACCCAGCCCCTCCCTGGGGCAGTCCCGGGGGTCTTAGCCTTGGGGTGGCTGCGGTCCCCTTTTGAGAGGCTGGCGAGAGCAGGAATGCTTGTGAACACAGCCACAAATATGCTCGCAGGTCTGCGGGGAGTAGGTGCCCAATAAAAACGTATCAGATGGATGAATCCTGGGAATCCCAGGGGGTTCGCCTGCTCTTTCCAGGTGCAGAACTGGTGCTAACCCTTCGCACTCTGTATGCAGGAAGCCCTGTTCTGTTGTAAACAGATGGCCCCTTGAAATAGGTAGAGGACCCCTGCTTCTGCAGGCCGCAGGCCGCTGGCTGCCTGCTTCCAGCCCTCCGTCAGGGGCAGCCTCCCAGAGGTGGAGTCAGCACCTCCTTCGGACCACCGGAGAGTCTTCCTCCTCCATTCAACCCCCACGGTCCCTGGAGGCTGGCCTGCCCCCACTCCTGGTCTGTCAGCGCTGACCTCCTGGACGTGCCCCAGCGTTCGGAGCGCCCTGACGTAGCCCCCGTGGGGAGTGGGCTTGAAGCTCAGTGAAACAAGGCCTCTGACCCGGTCATCACCAAGAAGCTGCACTCTACTGAGGTAAGTTCAAAGGATATAACCCAGTGGAGCCTCCCAGACCCAGACCTGAGACTAGGGAAACACTGGAGATGGAGGCTTCCAGGGTTTCCTCCCTTCCTCAAGGAGGACAAACCTGTCCAGCACCATGGTACGCCACGAAGCTCTGAAGGAAGGGCTTACCAAGCTTCTTCCAGCCCCAGCCACACCACCCTGAAACTCCAGTGTAATTACCTCAAATGGTTGCCACATCAGTCCGACATCCGGGGTCATGGGACAACTTCTTCCCAAGCTGCCAGCTCCATCTTGCCACATTGGATATACAATTAGAGATCACGTGTGCCCAGTGTAATGAGGTAGCGGTCTGTAGCCCCCCCATGATCAGTTATCTGGGGAGTAAGTGGGTCCAGGAGGACAGAGCTCAGCAGACCTGGCAGGGGATGACTCCACCCTCTCCTGAGGGATGGCATGCCCAGGCACGTGGACCAAGGGCACGATGGGGCCAGCTGGACAGAGCGGCCCCATCATGGCGCCCCCACCCAGGCCTGCCTCCCCAGTTCCCATGTACTGGACACAATCATCACTCCCACATTCTCGCTTTCTCATGGGGCTCTGGTAAGAAAGGGGAAAGGAGGAAAGTTGGTGCCCACCTGTGAGTCCCCAGGAGTGTTGGGGCTGTTCCCGTGTGGAAATCCTCTGGTGGCAGGTGCCACTTATGGCTGAAAGGAGCCCTTACCCTGGTATTGTTTTACTAGCATCCCGTCCTCAGGGTGGAGCCGAGGAAGGAGCTGGCAAAGCACCAGTGTGCCTCCAGGGAAAAAGTGTCTCAAGGAAAGAGTAGGAGTTGGGGCCCTGCCTTCGGACACTTCCGTGTCATCGCTGTGTCACCAGCAGTGGATCATGGGAGCTCATGGACTTGTACTGTCATTACCTCTTCTCCTCAGACAATATTTGAAGTGAGATGGAACACGTGGGAAGCACCCCCTTCATCCCAGGCTGTGGATTCTGCCAGACGTGTGGCCGTGGCCTCTGGTGGCAGCTTTCGCTCATCAAATGTGCTTTGTATTCTAAGGAGGCCTGCTATTGTTTGAGGCAGAAGGACAAGGAGTCATTTGTGTTGTGTGCTGTTGGTTCTAGGATTTCAGAGTGCCGGGGGTGAAGCAAGGTCCTGGGGGACCTTCAAGGCCAGACACCCTGAAAAGTCCTGCCTGCCCATCTCCGTTGGGCACCCACGCGATCATATCCCAGCACAGCACAGAACTCATTTTTCCAGAGGAAAACCTCTAATGTTTTCAGAGTACATGCAGGTCGGCTTCCTTAAATCGTGTGGAAGAGTTTGGGGGATGACACGTGCCAACGGTAGCAGCCTCCCAGCGAGAGCAGGCAGAGACCGGAAGCTGCTTGCAATCCAGTAGGACGGCCTAGCCCGCCTGGTTCACAGTGAAGCTCTCTGGCGTGGAGCAGATCGTCTGGGGTCAGAGCTGAGCTCCAGCACTCGGCTGACTTAAGAAGCATGCGCGTCCTCACCTGTAGAACGTGGAAAATAATAACGAGACATACCTCAAAGGCAGAGAGCCCTCGAGAAGCCATCAGCACCCCTTCCCCACACCTGTAAATGTTCAGTAACTGTCAGTCGTGATGATGGAGGTTTGTCCAAGTAAGGCTCCTGCTTGTGCCACTGGGTCATTTTCATTCCGACCAAGGTCAATAAACACCTGTTATGTTTGAAGTAAGTCCTGAGCTTTGAACTCTCCAAACCCTCTGTGGGGTGTTCATTCCGGCTTCTGGCCTCATAGGGTTTCTCGGGGGCCAAATGGCCTTTGTCAAGCAGTTTGCATGAAAGGGACTTCATTCAAAGCCTTGTGGGATTAACTGGGGCTTCCTTTAAATAAGGGCTTGTTTTCAGAAGCTTTTCTTTCTCCAACAAGGAGAAAGAATACAATGGATTCCAAGTAATCTGCAGCCCTCATCACAGCTTGTCACAAACACCTGGCACATCTTCTCAGCCCAGGGTGAAAACACACACACTCACAGGCTCACACCAGGCACACAGCCTCAGCCTGATGTTCTGGACGCATCTGCTGCAGACTTCCTCTCAAATGTAGTTATTTCCTGGAAGAATAGCAAAAACTGGTTTTGAATCGACAGGCTGGCTTTAGTTACTGCCTAATTCGAGTGAAGGGACTCTTGTTACCAACAGCTGACCCAAAAAATCTTAAAAGAATTACTTTCCTTTCTTTTTTTCTTCTTTGCTTATCAACATGAAGAATGATTTATTGGTAAAGTCGATTTGAGGCAAAGAAGGGGACTTAGGAATTGGGTGAATGTGTCCCTTATTTCAACCAAAAGAAAACTATATCAATTGCGTAGGCAACATTTTACTTGGTTTTGCAAAAAGCAATTGTATCCAAGAGGAGAGAGAGAGAAAGAAAGCACTTGTGGGATATATAAAGACACCAGCATTTGGGCTTTGCACATAACAAAGAAATATCTTAAATACTTTTCAAAATATTCTAGGAGCCGATACACAAGGGCATGCTTTAGGAAAAGACAGGAATGTAATGGGGAGGGGCGTCTTGGGACCACCCATCTCCTTACAGCGAGGAAAACAAAGCAGCATTCAGTTTCACGTACTGACTTCACACAGTTTGTATGTAACAGCTTGACTGAAATCCACGAAGCAAAGCAAAGATGGAACTCTCACTCGGTTTATTTTGAAAAATAATTGCCCGGGCATCCAGGTAATCCACCCTTGTCTGGCAGGTTTCCTTGGGAGGAGTCTCTGTGACTTAGCAGAGGACAGATCTGACACATTCCCATGGCCTTGATGTCAATTTTGAGGGGCGACTTGGAGAGACTCATGTTCCTCACCCTCTGTCGACCCAGCCCTAAAATTTGCCAGTAGTTTTTTGTGCATAATTCGTTTAACGGTTTCACCCAGATGGGTCTCAATTCCACCACCATTTCCGTAAGAAGACTGGGAACTTGTTTACATAAAAAATAAAGTCGAATTCATGGGCATTTTCAAAGGAGCCTGTAGCATGTTTCCACACATATTTACGTGCAATCTAAAACCCTCAGGGCAGTTTAAGAAGGCACGTGGAACACCATGGAAGACCACGGAAGGGGCGTAAATCAGGGTGTGGTCTGAGTGACCTGTTAGGGGAGGGGAGGCTGGTGAGCCTTGGAGAGTTGGCTATTCTGTCCCCCTTGAATATGAGGGTCACCTGGACAACAGGGGGCCCAAGCCACAGGGGTGACCATGGGAAATGGGCCCTTACTTTCCTAAACTAAGAGTCAAGAAAATAATGCCTTGATTGGTTAGCAGCTGAGCACTTCCTCCAGCGTGACTTCAGACCACAGCCAGACCGCACACACCTGAGCTGGCTCATGTCTGGTGGAATGCTTTTTGGCTTTTCCCAAATCAAGGAAATAAATAAAGAATTGGGACTCCCTTTACTCACATGCATTTTATTTTATTCTCAAATGTGGGTCAGAGATCAGAAAATAGAAAAGGCAGACTGTGACAGTTCTCAATCCCAGCCCTCTGCTCCCAACGGCCTTATTCCTCTCACCCCTAGGACTTCCTTTAATGAATTTCCGGTGTGTCTTTCCAGTTCCTCTATGCAAATACAAGCACCATGGATGTACATACGCACCTTCTCCTTTCGTACCCAAAAGCCAACAGACTGCACACGCTGTTCTGCATCTTATTTTTTTCACTAATTAGTGTGTCTCGGAGAGCCTTATATGGACTTAGAGACTTTCTTCAACCATTTTTACAGCCGCAGAATATTTCCTCATATGGCTACCTCCACATTTATTCGACCAGTTCTGTGTTGAATGGCACTTGGGTTTTTCCCAATCTTCTGCCATTGCACACGGTGCTGCAAGGATAAGTTCCCAAGAATGTGAGTCGGAGAGTCAATGTAGCTGTGGTTTTGACAGATATTCCCAAATTGCCCTCTGTGGGAGCCGTACCAACATGCATTATATGCAAGCACACCTGTTTCCCCCCAGTCTCCTCAGGACTGCGTTTCTGCCAAGTTGACGGATGAAAATGGTACTCAGGAAGAGTTTTACTTTGAATTATTCTTACTATAAGTAAGAACAAGCACATTTTCATATTTTAAAGGATCATTTGTATTTACTTTCCTATAAACTGTTCATAATCATGGAATTGTGTTAACATATTATCTTTTTTATAGTCCTTGCCCATTTATCTGTTGGATTTCATGTATTTTTATTGATTTCTAATCTCTAATATGAGTTACAAATTTTTTTAAGATTATTTCAGAGAGAGAGAGAGAGAGAGAAAGAGAGAGCACATGAGTGGGGGGAGGGGCAGAGAGAGAGAGAGACAAGCAGACTCCCCGCTGAATGGGGAGCCCAACCTGGGGCTCAAACCCACAACCCTGAGATCATGATCCGAGCTGAAACCAAGAGTCAGACACTTGACCAGCTAAGCCACCAGACACCCTGAGTTACAAATATTTTTGGCATTTGTCTCTTATTTTGGCCTTTCAGGTTTTTCTTACATACACTACATTTGATTAACCTTTTAAAGTTTGTGGATTTTGAGGCCTAGTTAGAAAGGCTACCCAATCCAAAGTTAGAAGGGAATTCACCCACATTTTCTTCTAGTTCTTTTGTGGGCTTGATTTTTAATGTTTAAATCTTAGACTCATTTGGAGTTTATCTTTTTTTTTTTTTTTAAGATTTTATTTATTTATTTGCAAGAGAGAGAGCACCAGCGGTGGGGAGGAGCAGAGAGAAAGGGAGAGGGAGAAGTAAACTCCCCGCTGAGCAGGGAGACTGACACAGAGCTCAATCCCAGGACCCTGGGATCATGACCTGAGGTGAAGGCAGACGCTTAACCAACTGAGCCACCCAGACACCCCTGGCATTTATCTCGATATATTATTTATAGATCCAACTTCATTTTTTACAGACAGCTGCCATTTGTTGCAACACCATTTATTAAAAAGACCAACTTTTCCTACTGATTTAATACCACTTTTCATCTATGCTAAGTTCCTGTATGCATTTGGGTCTGTTTCTGGATTTTCTCTTCCATTGGTCTATGTGTGGGCCAGTTCCATGTTGTTTTAATTATGGAGACTTTATATGTAATATGTTCTCTGTTCTGGCAAATATTGCCGTGAAGTAAACCATCCCCAAACTTAGTCATTTCAAATAAATTCTGTATCTCCCGGTCTCTGAAAGTCAGGAATTCAAGAAAGTCTTGGCTGGGTGGTTTTGGCTCATTGGGTTTTCAGGCAGTAACTACGACTGGAAAAATGTTGGACGGATAGAGCTGGAGCAGCTGGGGGCTGGCCCGCCATCTCTTCGTCATCACGTAGCTTCAAGGTTTCTTTATATGGTCTCTCTACATGAGCTAGTTTGGGCTTCCTCACAACGTGGCAGCTTCAGAGAGGTGGGACTGTCACATGGCAGCTCAGAGTGATGGTGTAGGTGCTTCCGGGAACCAGAAGCTGCCTAGCCTTTCTCACCCGCGCTGAGGCATCACATCCTCCGCATTTGCTTGCAAATGACTCAATGCCCTCCAAAGCCAAGGAGAGGAAACACAACCCCACCTCCGAGTGGGGCAAATGTCAAGGTCACGCTGCAAGAAAGACGTGGAATGGGAAATACTGTTGTGGCCAATTTGGGAAATACCATCTGACAGGGCTGGAACACCCTTCATCGATCTTCTATTTCAGAGTTTTCCTGACTATTCTTACCAGGAGAAGTCTGTCAAGTAACCTTTTCAGAAATCTGATACTTGAGGTGAACTCACTGAGAATCATGTGTTAACCTTTTATCATTTTCATAAAGTACATTTAGTTCTAATGATGGTCAAGCTCTATCAGATGTGATCCGTTTCTGAAAAAGGTGCTTTAAAACGAAATCAAAGAATTGGGGTGAAGGTTGGGTTTGGCCAGGGAGACTGTGGTTCTAAGATAAAAAGCACGGCCCTTGACCCATGAAGTAATGGATTAAAATTGGAGACATCCTACAAACTCATGTTTAGCTTAATATAGATACAAATAGTTAAATATAGAAATACGTATGCACCCGTTGGCATAAACACATGTATTTCCTTGCTCTGTCTGCTGGGAGGGCCTAGGAGCAGTACCCCAGCATAAAATGAACATACCTGGCACCAGCTTCTGGTTTCTGGTGCCGTTCTCAAATGAAAGAAGGCACAGTTCCTCAGAAATGGCTGATTCTAGGACGGGACCAGGGAATATACAAGATGAACCTGGATCATCTTGTTTGTGCCCAGAAGTAAGGAAGTGCTGAGGCAGAAACAAACAGCAGCAGCAACAGCACCCTGCGTCGGTGGGGATGTGTCTAAGGAAGAGAGGAGCCAGCTGAAAGATCTCCCAACGACCGAAGATAGAACAACTCAAGCAGTAAAGTAGTATCGGATTGTACCCCAAAGCATGAAAGAAATACCCATGAGTCCATAGTGATATAAATAAATGCTTAACTAGATAAATAAGTGCAGGAGAAGAGAGACCTATCTCCCTTTCAGAAGACTTCTGGATAATTTCTGTGACGTTTCAAGGAGGGGGAGCATAAGTCCCCCCTCCTTCAGTGTGGGCTACGCATAGGGACTTCAGAGGAGACGGTGCAGAAAGGCAGGAAAAGAATAGTGACGTTATAGTGGAAAAACCCGAAAAATACCACCTCAGCTAGGTGATCAGGGTCAATATCAACAGTGACTAAACTTGTTGATGGCATGTAGCTGTGATATGATGGATGAGAATAGCACTTTACCTCTATGGTCTTGTTCCCCAAAACCCGTAACCCCAGCCTTATCATGAGAAAAACATCTATAGACAAATTCCTACAAAGGAACGTGCTACAAAATACTTGATCAGTACACCTCAAAACTGTCAAGGTCATCAAAAACAGGAAGTTGGAGAAACTGTCATGCCAGAAAAATTGACAGGCCAAGAAGAGGCTAAGGAAACACGGCGACTAAGTGTAATGTGATGTGATATTGTGGACGGGATCCTGGAACAGGAAAGAGGCATAAGAAAAAACTGAGGAGACCTAAATAGACTATGGGCTTTAGTTAATACTAATGTCTTGATATTGGTACATTACTTGTGGTAAATATGTCATATTTACCATGTAAGATGTTAATAGGGGAAAGCAGGTGTGCCATATATGGGAACTCGGTGCTATCTTCTCCATTTCTCTATACATCTAAAACCGTTCTAAAAAATAAAATTTGTCTAATATTCAAAACACTTTTGTAAAAAAAAAAAAAAAAAAAAAAAAAAAAAAAAAAAAAGCACTGCTCCTCCAGCTCAGGAGAACGAGATCCATAGGAGCCAATGGGCTATCGCTGTAGGCAGTGCCAGCATTGCCCATCATTCTAATACTGAGGAAACCTGGTCAGACACCACCAGCCCCAACCCTGACTTCTTCACAGGGTCAAGGTGAAAGGTCAGGTAGTCCCTTGATGTAAACCTAGGATGAGGGAAAGGGATATTTTCCCCAGGACCACCACTATCTGAAGTATAGTCTAAGTGGAGCGCTGGCTGGCCAGCCAGTCCTCATCCCTAAGAGTGAGCTCCCATCCACCTCCTGCCCACGACCCAACATGGTCTGCTGCTCCCTATTCCACCCCCACTTCCTTCCCTTCCTTGTCCCCCAACCTCCATTTACAGAAGAGAATAGAAGATGGGGGATGGTCCATCTTGGAGAAAAGTAGTCCCCCGCCCCAAATAAGCAAATACCGCTGGTCTCTCATGGTCTGGAGTCCTCTGAGCACCTTGGGCTCAAGCAGGACACTCGTTGGTCATGCTTGGCCAAGGAGGCCAACACAGCCAACTAAACCCCTATCATTTTGGAGGAGGTCTGTCCTTCCCGTAATATCCCAAGAGAACTTAGAACCACTGTGTAGTAAAGGCAGAAATCCATGTGGAGATAGTTGAAGAGTCTTGATCGTTACAGTCAAGTTGGGGATGGCACCCAATCAGAAGGGCCTGTGCTGGGAATGTCCAGTGCAGAGTCTTTATACGTCTGCTCTATGGAGACACGTGCTGTGCTCTGAACAGTAAGGGAAAGGAGCACATCCTGACGGATGACCCTTCCATACCCCTATCGGACTTCTTGTGTCCTGCGGCCCTCGCTTCCTTGCCACTCGCACAGCCACACCACAGACTCTGTCGTACCCCAGAAATGCTATAGCCCTCAAAACAAACTCGGACCTCGCCTCTGACCCCAGCCACCTATCCCCCCAACTCTGTTACCCTACTAGACTCGTGCGACTCACAGTGTGGCTGGTGGCCCAGCACCCGTCGAACTGTTACCAAGAGATAAGGGCAAAAAGCGAGGGTAAGCGTTCAGAAACGTTTCTGTCAGGCTGACGCTGCTGCGGGACCCCCGAGGGCGCTGCGAGTGGGCGCGTAGGGACCCCATCGCTCGCCGAATCCACACAGGAAGCCGCGAGCGGGGAGCGCTGCCTCTCGGGCATGCGCAGTAGGACGGCATAGTGGTCCGGGGGATCCGAGAAGCTGCAGAGCCCGCTCCCCCGCCTCTCCTGTCTTCACCCTTGAAGCCGGTTATTTCTTGCTCCTCCTATAACTCATTCCTCTTCTCGGAGAAACTCTTCTCCGAGAGAAACACCTCAAAGCGCAGGCATTCACCCCTTCCCTCTGGTTTCA
The DNA here is from genome assembly GCF_017311325.1 of Ursus maritimus. Lineage (NCBI taxonomy): Eukaryota > Metazoa > Chordata > Mammalia > Carnivora > Ursidae > Ursus > Ursus maritimus. Next base: position 69,928,611 of record NW_024423564.1, on the reverse strand, counting down.
CTTCTTTCTCAACCCAGCGTGGACCCCAGAGAGAACCTCCACGAACGTTCACACCATCCGCTGCATCGGCGCAAACGGTCTCCACCGGGAGTGAATCTCCTGATTCAGGCTGCTGACTGGTGCTGGATTCCTGTGAGAGGACCACCCTTCGTGGGGTAATGGGAACTGGGATTCCCTCCAAGGAAGACCCAGCCCCTACCCATGCCTTTCCCTGTTGTAACACAGCACACGTTTCTTTTTTGCCGAATATTTCTTGAGAGCCAATTATTTGCAGTGTTGTCAGTTATTTGCAGCTGTGGTCCGTGCCCACGAGGAGCTCATTGTCCAACAGGAGATACTGGGCAGGTCGTGCAAGGAAGCGGAAGCTTACGGAGAGGTACAGGGGGCCAGGGAAGAGCATAGCCGGCAGGGAAGAAGTACGCACATGTTGTGGCTCGGCAGCAGCTGGGCATTGTGTGTGTGTGTGTGTGTGTGTGTGTGTGTGTGTGCGTGTGTGCATGTGAGTGTGTGTATAGAGGTGGTCAGTGGGGGGAGGGGAGGTCAATCATGTCTCTCCAGTCAAAATGGAAAAGACAGCTTCTGCTACCATTTTTCTCGGACTGAGTCATTACTAGCACAGGCAGGAAAGAAAGTACCACAATCAGGGTTGTGCATTGTTATGGCCAAATCAGGTCCTATGGTTCTGCAGCTGCCACTCTGGAACCTAGACCCCCGCCACAAAAGAAACATCATTCCAAAGGAACCTCAATATGGGTCGGACATCACTACATGTGTCACTAAGTCATACACTGAGCCTCTAACTGGAGCGCCAGTAAAACATGGGCTTTGCCCGAAAGCGTGAGTTGGTTCCCATTCTTTGAACAAATGCCCTGAAGCTTCACGTCTTCGGATTTCCGCCTTGAAAGGATCTCTGCTGTCTTGTAGGCTCAACATCTGAAGCATGAGGTCTGTCCTTCTTGTGGTCGCATCCTCGGCATGTGGCACAGGGTCTGGCACACGGGAGGGGCTCGGAAAACATCTGCGTGCAGGCACGGGTTCCTGGGAAGCTGTAGGCCTGTCCCCATCTTGGTTTCATTAAACAGTTCTAGAGAAGGACTATGCTGTCTATGATCTGAATGTTTGTGTCCCCCCAGAATTCACGTGGAAATCCTCATGCCCAATGTGATGTTAGGAGGCAGGGCTTTGCAGGTGATTGGATCATGGGGGCAGAGCCCTCATGAATGAGATTAATACCTTTATTTTAAAAAGGTCTGAGGGGCGCCTGGGTGGCTCAGTCAGTTAAACGTCTGCCTTCAGCTCGGGTCATGATCCCTGGGGTCCTGGAATCGAGCTTAGCGGGAAGACTGCTTCTCCTTCTCCTTCTGCCCTGCCCCCTGCTCGTGCGCGCTCTCTCTCTCTCTCTCTGTCTCTTGCTCTCGCTCTCACACTCCCTTTCAAATAAATAAATTTTTAAAAAGGTCCAAGACAGCTCTCTTTCTGCTTCTGCCCGGTAAGGGCCTGTGACCTGGAGGAGGACCCTCACCTTGACAGTGCTGGCACCTGCCCTCCCAACTTCTAGCCTCCCGAATGGTGAGAAATAAACGTTTGTAAGTCACCCGGTCCGTGGTATCTTGTTACGGCAGCCCGAAAAGACCAAGACAGACCACTCTCCAAAAGAGGCAGCCCCAAACCTAGATCAGCTATGAAAAATACACGATGATTTTCAGTGTCACTTGAAAGAGATGACACCATTACGCAAACCCAGTGGTTTTTGATAGTTCCAAAAACACAGGTCCATTTTTCAGTCGCTACAGGCAAATGATATAGTTCCTTTCACTACTCATTCCTTTTGGTCCAACTATGACTTCTTACCAGTAATACTCCAATTACAGGTCCCTAAAGTGTGGCATTTGGAAATGAAAAGTGGCACGTAGACTAGATTAAAATCTCAGTCTCAGTGGCACTAGAATTTCTATCTCAGCATTCCGCTAGGAAGCCTGAGCGCCCCGAGACCCCGGTAGCCCGGCCGCACAGTGCCGTACACGCCCCCAGGCCGACAGCTGGAATTCCCACTATTTCGCAGGAAGGCGGCTTTCTTCGCAGTGAATTATCGGCCTTGTGTGGAGCTGGTCATGCTGCTATTCCTGTTCTTGAAAAACGTTATCTTTGGTTGAGCTCTGTCGTTATGAACTTTGTTTGGGGGTTCAAGGAGTGCCTTACAATGTGTAGAGCTGCGTATTTGCACGAACATTCTTTGAGCCTCTGACTTTCCAGTGACTGAGACTCTCAGATACGCGTTACGGTTTAAGTGTTCCTACTGCCAACAGCAGATCCGTGCACAGCCCACTCAGAATGTGTTTGTGCGATTTCCCTGGTGGCGTGCTGCTCGGGAACCCATGCTGTGTAGACGACTTGCAACAGTGCTCCCTTGAGCAGCCCATATACTGAATTACTTGCCACAAAATCTCAAGGCACATAAAAATACACTTTTCTACATACAGGCCGTTGTTGTGTCGTACAAGTCTCCGTGCACCACCTCTGCGGGATTCCCACTGTATTTATCGACAGATCATTACTGCTGGGTGTGTTAAGGAGAAGGGAGGGCAGGTGGGCCTCGAGTCTTGGCACGTGCCACAGGGTCATAGGCTCAGACTTCTCCATTCAGAGCAAACGTTTGTGCTAGTATCTGTGTCGTTTTCCAGAAGAACAGATGCTGCCCAAGTGTTCTCCACACATTTGCAAAATGACATCAGGCCCGCCAGGCTTTCCCAGAACCGAGGGAAGTGTTCTACAAAAGTGAACGGTGCCTGACACCCCTGCCAGCCAAACCGCCCCGGCATTCCCCAGTGCCTCTCTCATGCCAGATTCAAAGACCCTGGCACCACGACGGGCTGAAGACTAAGGCGTCAACCGCCTCACTCCCACAGGACACTCGTCCAGAGAAAGCTCTTCCTAGCCTCACACCTAGGAACGGGGTGTCTGTGGGTCTATGGGGTGGGAGGAATCTTCCCTGACCCTTTTTCCTGCCACACCAGCAGTCCAAGTCTCTCCTGAGACTTTTCAGGGATTTTTCAGAAGAGCCCCAGGCCGGAAACAGCAAAATCGGACTACAGGGGTCCCGCCTCCCCAGGACAGTGAATTGGAGCCTGGTGGAAAGTCAAGCCTTCACCCAGGAATAGACTCTGGGAAGATGTCCCAGCCCCAAAGGGAGGGTTTGGACTCCCAAACAAAGTCGCCTAAGCTGGCACCAGGTCTCACCCCCACCCCAACGACTCCATTCCGTGCCAGAGGGACCACAGATCTCACCAGAAGCCCCAGCCGTCTGATGGCGCCAAGACCTCACCCTCTGCTCCCTGGAAGGACAGACTTCTGGTGGGTGTTCCAAACCTGCAGGTCATGTTCTGTTCTGAGAACTGCCAGTGGCGGCACCAGACGGAGCAGCGGTGCCAGGGCAGTGAGAGACGAGAGGGCACAGCAGGGGCAAGAGCCACGGGGCTGTGGAGGCTTTTCCAAGGGGCTGGGGCTGCCCCCATGTTGTTGTCAGCCCTCTAAGTGAGTACGGCCAGGGACAGGCATGGGTTTGCAGCAAAAGTAATGACATCGGGGCGCCTGGGTGGCTCAGTCAGTTAAGTGTCCGACTCTTAGTGCCAGCTCAGGTCATGGTGTCAGGGTCGTGAGATGGAGAGCCCCCCACCCCCCAGCACTGCTCAGTGGGGAGTCTGCCTGAGATTCTCTCTCTCTCTCTCTGCCCCTCCCCCCACTCACACACTCTCCCTCTCTCTCTCTCTCTAAAATAAATAAATCGTAAAAAAAAAATCTGACATCAGGCAGACAGTGAGCTGCTGCCTCTGGTAGCAGTTTAAGCTAAGGACTGTAAATGCAGGAGGCTCACTCCTCGCACATTCCTTGGTCTGCTGAATGGGTGCCCTTGAAGAGCCACTAAGTCAGAAGTTCGAGTCCCAGCCTTGCCACAACCCCAAAGTGCCCTCGAACACTACAGGCCTCACTTTTCCCAGCTGGAAAATGAGAAAGCTATAGGAAGGGAAGCAAAATATACCACCTTGAAATAGATCTCCTTGGCATATTGATTATTTTAAGCTGGTTATTTTTAAGAAACAGTAGACGCAGGGGAAGTCCTGAAAACTCCATGGAAGTGACCCTTTTGCACTGATAAGGAAAATCTCCATTTATAAGGGTGTCTCTCCCCCTTGTTGTACCAGGAAGAAGGGAATGACTCAATTTCTAGAAACTCTTATCGACTAGGGCAAAAACTTAAATCTGCACAACAATCTTACCCGCGTTGAGTGTGGTTTTCCTGGTAGCCTCCCAGAACTGACTCCCCAGCCCCCGCATCCACTTTTGTCTGAAGCTGAAGACGGTATTTAAAGTGATGGCTGTGGGGGCGCCTGGGTGGCACAGCGGTTAAGCGTCTGCCTTCGGCTCAGGGCGTGATCCCGGCGTTATGGGATCTAGCCCCACATCAGGCTCCTCTGCTATGAGCCTGCTTCTTCCTCTCCCACTCCTCCTGCTTGTGTTCCCTCTCTCGCTGTCTGTCTCTGGCTCTGTCGAATAAATAAATAAAATCTTTAAAAAAAATAAAATAAAAAAAAATAAAGTGATGGCTGTGGCCGTTTCGGGGAGTCACTCAGTTTTCCTGGGTCTCTCTTATAGGAATGGACAAATTTTCCCTTCTTCCCTTTAAGGTTCTTTAGCTGGTGTGATAATTAAATTGACATAAGCCAGATTAACAGGGGAAAGACAAATTTAATTACATATGTATGGGAGCCCTATAAAACATGAGACCCAAAGAACAGCCAGGTGGCTGAAGCTTATAACATCCTGAGCAAAGGCAAGGGAGGGCTGTGAAGGGGAGGTGGGTCATTGGCAGGAAGGCAATGTTTATTTATTTATTTTAAAGATTTTATTTATTTATTCGACAGAGATAGAGACAGCCAGCTAGAGAGGGAACACAAGCAGGGGGAGTGGGAGAGGAAGAAGCAGGCTCATAGTGGAGGAGCCTGATGTGGGGCTTGATCCCAGAACGCTGGGATCACGCCCTGAGCCGAAGGCAGACACTTAACAACTGCACCACCCAGGCGCCCCAGAAGAGATGTTTCAAAAACAAAGATTGCCCCATTGTGTGTGTGCACAGCGAAGGAAACCATCAACAAAATGAAAAGGCAAACTACAGAATGGGAAAAGATGTTTGCAAATAATATATCTGATACTATATCCAAAATATGTAAAGAACTTAGCTCACCGCCCCCCCCACACACACACCTAATTAAAAATGGGCAGAGGACCTGAACAGACATTTTCCCAAAGAAGACATACGGATGGTCAACGGACACATGAAAAGACGTTCCCCATCACGGATCATCAGGGAAATGCAACTCAAACCCACAATGAGATATCACCTCACACCTGTCAGAAGGGCTAAAAAAAAGAAAAAGAGAGAAAGAAAGGAAGGAAAGAGAAAAAAAACACAAGTGTTGGCGAGGATATAGAGAAAAAGGAACCCTTGTCAACCGTTGGTAGGGAGCAAACCAGGGCAGCCGCTGTGGAAAACAGGACAGAGGACGCGTGGGATTCAGTAGTCGTCCTCCTGGGTATTTACCACCCCACCAAAAAAACGAAAACACTAATTTGTAAAGATATATACACCCCTGTTTTTACTGCAGTGTTATTTACAACAGCCAAGACATGGAAACAACCTCAGTGTTCATTGATACATGAATGGATAAGGAAAATGTGGATAAAATGGAATATTACTCAGCCATAAAAAAAATATGAGATCTTGCCATTTGCACAACATGGATGGACCCAGAGGGCATTATGCTAAGTGAATTAAGTCAGACAGAAACAAACACCAAATGGTTTCACTTACAAGTGGAATCTAAAAACAAAACAACAAACAAAAAACAGACTCAAATGCAGAGAAAGAACTAGTGGTTGCCTGATAGGTAGATAGATAAAGGGGATTAGGAGGTACAAACTTCCGGTTATAAAATTAAAAAGTCACAGAGATGAAAAGTGCAGCCTAAGGCGTAGGGCAATAATATTGTAACAATAATCGGCGCCAGTCTGCGCATCTCGTGGTGAGCGCTGAGTAATGTACAGAACTGTTGGATCCTTACGCCGTACATCTGAAACTAACATACACTGTATATTAATTATAACTCAATTAAAAAAAAAGGTTGGCCTGTTATGCAGTTAAGTTTCTTAAGTAAAAAGGAATCTCTGCTAATAGCTCTCTTCCTGGTACAGGCACCCTTTCCAATATAAATTTAGACAGTTGAAAGGGAGGTAAAGAGCTTTTCCTGAATCTGCTGGGTTTTGAATATTTTTAGCTCAAAATAATCTTCATGCCAAAGAGGCATATTGAGGAAGACTTGCTCCGAACCCCTTCACTCCTATGTCTACGGGAGAGCCACATGCTATTAAACTTTCGTTTTTCTCCTGTTAATCTGTCTCATATTAATTATTAGGCCAGCCAAAGAACCTGGAAGGGAAAACTCGTCCACGCCTACATAGACGAGATAGAATCCAAGTTCTTTTTTGCCCTGAGTGTGAGTTCTTGTGTTCCGTTGTCCACTTGTTACGTACATGAACTGCTCTCTAGGACACCCATGTAACTGTGTCCTGGGACACATACATAAGGAATTACATGGGCCGTATTGTGTGTATGTGCTGGGGGGAGGGGAGACCCCAGAACAATACCCTCCCCCATCCCTCCTCAATAGGCGGAAGCCACTGGCTTCCTCCCTTTCCTGCCTCCTGCCTCCTGCCTGCTGGCAAGACTGAGGACCAAAGGGAGAAGAAGAAATGGGAAAACCGGTCACATAGTCCCTGGGTCTGTCCTTACATCTCTCCCCCACCTCAAGTGACCCCATTCCAGGGCCTTCCAGGCCACACCCATCCCCAGCCTTGTGGGGGCTGGACTGGGGGGGGGGCGGTGAGCAGAAGCAGGGTAAGTCCTCCCCACCCCTTCACTGCTACCCCTCCCACCCACGCCACCTCATTTCCTCTTCCTCCCCAGCACCAACACGCACTAATCAGTACAGGCCCAGCAGCCAGACCCAGACTAACTGACCGGAGGCTTAGCTTGTCTTGGCTGACCTGGTCAGCCTCCAGAGTATGGTCTGGCTGGGGCCCCCTTTGCTGCTCCCCATCCTCTTTCTGGCTTCTCATGTTGGTAAGTCTCCCCCCAAGCCACTCCCACCTCCAGACCCCAAAGCCTTGATTCTCCCCTAAGAAGACTTACTATCACTGCCGTCGCCTGTATGTATGCCCCCATCTGCTAGAAAGTGGGATCGAGGCCTCCAAAACCCAGGCAGTCACTAGAAACCACTGCAGCCTGGCGTTGGGAGTAGAGCTGCATTGACTGTGTTGGGTTTTAGGGTCAGTAAAGCGCAGCAGGGCCTATGGGGGCCCTGAAGTTTTCAGTGGGTGCTCGTATGGTCAGTGTGTTGGATTCATTTAATTAATCGTTTGACAAATATTTATCTAGCACCGACAATATTCTAGGAGCTGTACTAGGGGTCACTGGTTGAAAGGCAGACAGCCTCCAGATCTACGTAACAGATTCTATGATGCTGACCTCCTATGGCTGTTACAGGGTTTAAAGGAGGTAATTTACGCAGAGTACCCGGTGCCCAGTTGTTGTGTAAGCGGTAGCTGATTCCTTCAGTGATGGTTGAAGAGGATTAGAATGCAAAGGCTACTTTTGAGTGGTAGTTGGGGACACACGACACAGGGAGAAGGATAAAAGACACAAGTAGCTTCAGAAGAGCGCGGAGAAGGAGTCAGCTACTCTGCTTGAGGGCAGTAGATGACGGAGTCCGGAAAGACTTCGCGACGACCGGTGGTCTTCATTCCAGGCAGCCAGAACAGTAGAGGCAAGTCTCCGAGGTGAGGACGTGCATGGGAGAGAAGGTTCCTGGAGGGAATTCAGCAAGAGAGGCAAAGTGTGGGCAGCGAGGGGCCCAAGAGCATGCTCTGTGTCCTGAGGGCAATGGGGAGCCATGGGGGGTTGCAGACCAGACAGTCACAAGGTCTCAGATGGTCACTTGGGAGGATGAGTTGGGACAGGAGGGGTGTAGCGGTTGGGATGGTCCAGGTGGGTAAAGGTGAGGTCTAAACAAGGGTGGGCCTGGAGATGGGTGTGCAGGCAAGAGGCTCTGAGGAAGTCCAAACTGTGGAATTTTGTGGCTGATGGCGGCAGCCAGCAACATCCTTAGAGGTATGGAGCTTGGAGTCAGACAACCTGGCTCTGCCAGTTACTAATTGTACGCCCTTGGGCAAGTTACTTCTCTGAGGTTTCATTCACTGGCTGTAAAGCTAGAGTAATAACACCCACCACCCAGGACAGCTGGGATGATAAAATGAGAGAACATGCATAAAGGGCCTGGCATAAACACTAATTATCATGACCGTAGGAGCACGAGAGGACTCCGAAGTTTGTATCTCAGGGGGTCAGTGCCGTCCGTTGAGTCAGGGAGCACCAGAGAGAAGCAGGATTGGGGAAAGCTGATAGAAATGCAGGCCCAAGCTGAGAGACTGTCCCAGGGTTGACGACTCAGAGATGAGAGTTAAAGCCGGGGGAGTAGGTGAGCTTGCTCCAGGAAGCTTGTAGAATACTATTATTGCCCTCCTCTGTAAATGGAAAGACATCAACTTCACTGGGGGTGGGAAGATCCACTGGAAAACAGGTGCTCCGGCATCTGGTGGGCGGTCAGCAAATGCTAACTTCAATTTGCTCGTGGTAGGCTTTCAAAGAATTATTAATGAGCTAAGTGGCATTTAGGTTCATGAATTACGTGCCAGTTAACCGGCAGGGAGAGAAAGTAGGGGTTCCCCTCCTTTCTGCCCCGTAACCACCTGGCTGCAGAAGCCAGCCTCTCCCTTAAACCCCAGGACAGCAAGCCTGTCTAGATTTCTGGAGTGGCAGGGAGGGCTTTCTCGAAGACGATTTTGTTCTCCAGGGCTCCCCTGGAGAGCGGCTCCCCTTTGCAAAGCAGTCTGAGACAGGTGGGGACTCAAGGGGACTGGCGAGGTATTAAACAGAGAGGAAACGGAGACAGGGGCCATACATCATTCTTTCCGAGGCTATAAAGGGAAGCCATCTGGCGGGAGAAGGGGGGCACCAGGAGGCCAGAGAGGGATCTTTGTTTTTGTTTTTAGGACGAAGAGACTTGGGGGGAGATGGCCAGTGCGCGGCCTGGGATAAGAGACAGGAAGGGAGGGGAGGGAAACGCCTGGCAGAGCGCAGGGCGGGCTGGGGAACCGTGGAACTGAGGACTGGCGTCCCGGCTCCAGGCGCCGCGGTGGACCTGACGCTGCTGGCCGACCTGCGGCTCGCAGAGCCTCAGCGCTTCTTCCTGACCTGCGTGTCCGGAGAGGCCGGGCCGGGCCCGGGCGCCGAGGCCTGGGGGCCCCCGCTGCTGCTGGAGAAGGACGACCGCATCGTGCGCACGCCGCGGCCCGGGCAGCCCCCGCACCTGCTGCGCAACGGCTCGCACCGCGTCACGCTGCGCGGCTTCTCGCAGCCCTCCGACCTCGTGGGCGTCTTCTCGTGCGTGGGCGGCGCGGGCGCAGGGCGCACGCGAGTCCTCTACGTGCACAACAGCCCGGGAGGTGAGTCCGGGTCGCCGGGCAGAGACAGGAGGGGAGCCGCTGTCCTTGACCTCTGACCCCACCCTCCATTCCTCCCCCCCAACCCCCACCCCCGTAGCGCACCTGCTCCCGGACAAGGTCACACACACGGTGAACAGAGGCGACACAGCCGTGCTGGTGGCACGTGTGCGCAAGGAGAAGCAGACCGATGTGATCTGGAAGAGCAACGGTGAGAGGGGCGTCCGAATGGGTTGGGTAGGTCAACGCACAGGTCGCATAGGTCGGCCACCTCAACAAACAGCTCCCTGGCCTCGGCCTCCCCAGCTCTGGCCGCCCCACACAGCCTTCACTCTGATACACCTGTTACCCTGCCCACTGCAGCCGGCTCTGTCTTGAATCAGGTCCATGGGAAGCACGTCCCTTCTCGGAGTCTGCGCTGTCCTCCTGCTGCACCCGGACGACCAGCAGCCTTGCGGTCCTTCCCTGTTACCCCTAAGTCAGCTCTGTGTTAAACCCTCACCTTTGGCTCTCCCCTGGGAGTTATCAGGTGCTGTCATATAGGCCCCTGGCAGGGAGCAGCAGTCCCCACGGGGAAGAAGAGAACTGGTAACTCGGCCCAGGCCCTATCAGACCCTCTGGCCACTCCATGGGAGGGAGCCCTTATTCTGTGTGGCCCCAGAAAGCCCTGCCTCAGCCTTCAGACCCACAGCCCTTTGGCTGCTTTTGCATCCCTGGGCTTTTGAGGGAGGAGGACCCTTCCCTTGGGCCAAAGGGTTTGTTTCCTGAGCACCAGGCCCCCTGAAGTGATGAGAGGTGTGGAGAGTCACATAGACTTGGGCTCCCCACAGTCCAATCCTGGGCAAAGAGGCAAAAAGGGGTTGTACAGTGATAGGGACCCTACTATTTGGGTCTGCAGGTCCTGGAGGAAGAGGCTTCTGGGAGAAGTCCCCAAGTAGATAACCCCTGAACCGTGCCCAGAAGGAGGCCTGGGAATTAGCCACACAAAGGAGGAGGAAAGGACATTCCAGGATGAGGATTGGCTAAGAGCAAAGACAGGAAGTGCTGAAATACCATGGTGTTTCTAGAAGAGAAACCAGCATTTCCAGAACTCAGGAATGTTAGGAATCATGTGTAGAGGCATGGAACCAGAGGGCCAAGCAGTGGCCAGACTGCCAAACAATGTGCTAAGGAGTGGGAGACTAGAGGGGTCCAAGCAGGGGAGCTGCAGAGGCCTCTGTTGGGGAAAATCCCACCGGCTGCTGAGTGGAGGATGGACGGGGAAAAGGGGGGACAGAGGGAGAGGAGACCACCTGAAAAGCTATAGGAGGCCAGGGCCGTGGTGGTGGTGGCCGTGAGCAGCGTGGAAGGAGCTGGCCTGCTCTAGGAGATGAGGAGGACCTGGAGACTTACTGAGTGTTGGTGGGGTGTGGAGCAGAGGGTGCCTCCCAGCTTTCCGCCTTGGGGCAGACCCGGCTGGTGCCCTGCCCCAGTTCTGGCCCCTGTACAGGGCGCGCACTGACGTGACCTGGGCACCAGCTCTCACCTGGTGCTGAGGCCCCTGACCTGTTTCTGCCCCCAGGATCGTACTTCTCTACGCTGGACCGGCATGAGGCCCAGGATGGGCGCTTCCTGATGCAGCTCCCAAACGTGCAGCCACCAGCCAGCGGCGTCTACAGTGCCACCTACCTGGAAACCAGCCCTCTAGGCAGCGCCTTCTTCCGGCTCATCGTGCGGGGTTAGGAGCAGAGGGCGGAGCTGGTGGGTGGGATGGGAGGCTGGGAGCCCTGCGGGCACTTCCTGTGGGTCCCCAGGGCTGCCCTAGCACTCAGCAGCAGTGGTCGGTGGGTGAGGGTCGGCTGCTGAAAGCACATTCCTCCAGGCTGCGGGGCAGGGCGCTGGGGACCGGACTGCACCAAGGAATGCCCAGGGTGCCTGCATGGAGGTGTCTGCCATGACCAGGACGGCGAGTGTGTGTGCCCCCCTGGATTCACGGGCACCCGCTGCGAGCAAGGTAAGGAGGACAGGGAGCTAGGAGCTAGGCAGGAGAGGCTGCCTGGCTGGGGGAAGACTCTTGGACCAAGAGGATGGAGCTTGGTGGGTGGTGAGAA
>NW_024423564.1:69907405-69916899 GCF_017311325.1 Ursus maritimus | reverse complement strand
TGCCAGGTGGGTCCCGGACCCTGAGGCCCACACGCTGTGTTTCTAGCCTGCAGAGAGGGCCGTTTTGGACAGCGCTGCCAGGAGCAGTGCCCGGGCACATCGGGCTGCCGAGGTCTCACCTTCTGCCTCCCGGACCCCTACGGCTGTTCTTGTGGATCTGGCTGGAGAGGAAGCCAGTGCCAGGAAGGTATGGACTGACCTGCCCTCTGCAGTCCCTGACCCAGACAGCTGGCCACAAGCTGGACCCTCCGCTTGGGCCCTGATGCACGCACCGGGCCCTCCACAGTCCCTGCCCACCCAGCCTGTCGTTACCCGGGCCCCAGCTGTGCCCTCGCTGCCCCTGACCTGTGTCCCTCTAACCACAACCCCTCTGTTCCCAGCCTGTGCCCCTGGCCACTTTGGGGCGGACTGCCGTCTCCAGTGCCAGTGTCGGAACGGTGGTACTTGTGACCGGTTCAGCGGCTGTGTCTGTCCCTCCGGCTGGCATGGAATGCACTGTGAGAAGTCAGGTACAAGGGTCTTTGAGATCCCTCAAAACAAGTCAGCCTTCACCAGACACATCTCTCCTTGGCTCCAAGTCCTGTGCTCGGGGAGCTCCGGGTTCAGGGGGTGTTCTCACCGCCCAGCCCACATCACCCATGCAGGGCTGGGCAGCAGCCCAGAGTGGGTAGGAACCCAGAGGAGACCCCCAGTCAGTCTGAGAGGTTCAGAGAGGGCTTCAGGGGAAGAGGCAAGATCTGAGGTGGGGTATAAAGGATGAGCGTGAGATGGCTGGGGAAAGAGCATGGGCAAAAGCCCAGGGGTTGAGGACTCAGCGTCGGGTACCAGGAGAGTGGAGTAAGGGGAGGCTGGGGAGTGGTCAGAAGAGTCAAACCTCAGGGACTTGGAACAGCAGGCCAGCAGGTGTGCTGGGGGCAGGAGGGAATTGTTGAAGACGCAGAAGGCAGTCAGATTTGAGTTTGAGAGAGGGTGCACGCAGCTGGACGGAGAGTGGAGGCAGGAGACCCAGAGGGTCTGTAACAGCCCAGAAACGAGTGAGGCCTGAACCAGTGTTTGGCTGTAAGGCCAGGGAGCGGTCTGCTTTGGCCGAGAGAGGACATCGCGTTGGGGGCACAGGAGGTAGACCCTGCCCCCAGAGGTGGGGTACAGGAGCCCTGTAGGACTCTGCTGCGTTCAGGCTCGAGCGACTGCACAGATGGGGGCACCTCCACTGAGATGCACGACACGGGACGAGGGGCAGCTTGGTGGTCAGCGTCTGCCCCGTGGGGCTCCAGGATGCGTCCTCTCTCTCCCTAGACCGGATCCCCCAGATCCTGGACGTGGCCTCAGAACTGGAGTTCAACTTAGAGACTACGCCCCGGATCAACTGTGCGGCCGCGGGGAACCCGTTCCCAGTGCGGGGCAGCATGGAGCTGCGGAAGCCCGATGGCACGGTCCTCCTGGTCAGCCCCCACCCTGACCCCTTCCCACTCCCACCGGCCTCACAGTTGGTCCCTAAGACCCCGAGCCCTCAGGGCTTTCCATAGGCTCTACCCACTGGCCTGACTACGGCTCAAATGGAGTCAGGCCGATGGTTGAGAAACCACCACGGGTCCTCTGTCCCCTCATCAGTCCCCATATCGGCCACGTGGGTGCCCATTCTCTATGGTCTGTCTCCTTTCCCTGTCTCTCTCAGTCCACCAAGGCCATTGTGGAGCCGGACAGGACCACAGCTGAGTTCGAGGTGCCCCGCTTGGCTCTTGGGGACAGTGGGCTCTGGGAGTGCCGCGTGTCCACGTCTGGTGGCCAAGACAGCCGACGTTTCAGGGTCAATGTGAAAGGTCAGTGATGTCCTGGAGCCATGGAGGATGGACAGTGGGCTGAGTGGTGCTCAGTGGGCTGATGCCGCTCAGACTGGGCATTGTAGCAGGAAGGGCAAGGGCACCAAAACTCCCAGCCCAGCACCGAGCAGAGAAGAGGGCTTGTCATCAGCCCGAGGTCTGGGCTGGCCCGTGTCAGGGCAGACGCATAGCTGCATCTTACCTGGAAAGGACATCCCATGCCTTAGAAGCAGCATACCCTCTGGCCCTGCCCAGCCTCCTGCCTGGCCATGGCAGCCCTCTCCACGTCCCCACAGCCCCTACCCACCATGTGCCTTTAATGCCTCTGGGGTGCTCCTGCCCTCTCTGTGTCACCCCCCGGCAGTGCCAGGACAGGGGAGCACGTGGGGCACCTAAGCTCAGAGGGTGGCCGCTGCCCAGAGAAGCTGCACGGGGTTTCCCAGGGGAGTAGGGAGGGGGCTGCCCGTGCCCAGGATGGCCCAGAGCAGGGCATGACCAGGTCGCTTCACCTGCACTAGCACCCTAGCTCCTCTTGCCCTCTGCTCCTGACAGCCCACCTCCCCCCACAAGCGCCCAGACCTCTCCCCTCTTTCTCTTTCTCTTCCTCCCCACTTGCTTTCCTCCCCTCCAACGCCTCCGAGCTGCCCCTTGAGCAGGACCAGGACCAATCCGTGTGGCCCGGGCTCCGCCTCCAGCCTATCTCTTCTCCCCGGGCTTCCGATCCTAGGCAATTTGGGTTCAAATCCTCACCACAAATTCCAGGCTCCAGAGCCTTTAGCAAGCTGCTTAGCCCCTCGCAGCTTATTCCTCTCCGCATAGGCGGGGTATCCACACTCACCAGGGAGGGTTGTGTGAAGCAAGTCAGACGGTGCATTTAATGCTTGAAGTTGCTGTGAGGTTAGATGACGTATTTAAGCCCCGAGCGCGGGGCCTGACGCAGGGTATGTGCTCCATGTATGTTGACGTTTATTGTTACGATTATTTTTTTGAAAAATTTAATATATTTATTCAAAAGAGAGGGAACGAGTGAGCAAGCAGGGGGAGGGGCCAAGGGAGAGAGACAAGCCGACTCTGCACTGAGCACAGAGCCCAAGTGGGGCTCGGTCCCAGGACTCTGAGGTCATGACCTGAGCCAAAATCAAGAGTCAGACGCTCAACCAACGGAGCCCCCCAGGCGCCCCTATTGTTACTATTATTAAAGTGCTTCTCCCAAGGTTTCGGCTGTTCTCTGGCAACTCCCGCTAGGATCTGCGGTCTAGACCATCCCCCTGAGCTCCGGACCCATTTGGTGGGACCTCCAGAAGTGGGGGTCTGGTTCTAAAGTCAGTGTGGAAGGGTGGACCCACTTTATAGCTGGCCACCCCCTGCACAGCTAAGCTCTAAGCCCTAGGCACCCAGGGCTCCAGGGCTCCAAGCCCAACCCTGCTCTCCCCCCCTCATGACACGCTGACACCACCACTCCTCCCACCCCCCCAGCTTGCAACCCTGCATCCTCCTCCCAGCCTCCTGCCCTCCCTCGCTTCCGGCCACCCATTCATCCATCCACCCATTCTTCTTAGAACAATCAGTCTGATAAGTGTTTGGGAGAGGCAAGGGAAGCAGTCACAGCGCGGATGTGATAACCTGGTAAGGAAAGCTCAGGCGGAAGTAGGAGCCGTGAGCGGAGCGAGGAAGCCAGGCAGGAACAAAAAGCTGTTGAGGGTAGAACTGGCTGATTCTAGGTGGCCTGGCCAAACACCTCATTCAAACCCTGCTTGTACCTCCTGCCGGCTGCCTGGCCATCGGCAAGGCAAACGTCTCCGAGCCTCAGAACACAGGGGAAGAGCCCTGTCTGGAAGGTCACAGGTGAAAGTAGAGACCGTATGTATGAAGCAGCCGGGATACAGCAGGTGTTTCATCACCCGCTATCTTTTTTTTCCCCTCCAACGAAGAGAGTGACAAATGATGGGGGGAGGGCGAGAGCAGGCTGAGACCAGGCTCTCTCCCTGCCTGGGGTCTCAGCCCCCTCTGTGTGCCCTCCCCCAAATCCAGCTAGCCACGTCAGACCTTACTGAGCATCTTTGGGACTCTCTCCTGTCTTCACTGCCGAATCCTTGTGCCCCGAGCTGCCCGGGGGGCTGGACGCTGGCCCTTCTGGTCATCAGTTGGGTTTGGTCATTTCCCAGCCCGGAGGGGCCCCAGTTCCAAACCGAGACCCAGAGATATCTCTGCTGGCCAGAGCAGAGTCCTCTGATTTTTCTGAGGACTGGGCAGGCTGTCTGGACCCTGCCTTACCTTGGGTCTCCTGGCAGTGCCCCCAGTGCCCCTGACTGCCCCTCGGCTCCTGGCCAAGCAGAGCCGCCAGCTCGTGGTCTCCCCGCTGGTCTCCTTCTCTGGGGACGGACCCATTGCCTCTGTCCGCCTGCACTACCGGCCCCAGGAGGGCGACCTGGCCTGGTCAGCCATTGTGGGTGAGCCCTGGTGGGGGGCGGGGACAGCTGGGGGCGGGAGGGGGGCTGGGCAGGACAGGGGTATTGGGTAATAATGAGGGGAAAGGGCAGAATGAAAGCGGGGAGGACGGCAGCTTCTCCGGAGGTGGGGGCTGAGTAATGTGTGCTGCCCCCAGTGGACCCCAGTGAGAATGTGACTTTAATGAACCTGAGGCCGAAGACAGGATACAGTGTCCGCGTCCAGCTGAGCCGGCCCGGCGAAGGAGGGGAGGGGGTCTGGGGGCCTCCCACCCTCATGACCACAGACTGTCCTGGTGAGAGGCGAGAGTCACCCCTTCGTGTCACCCCAGGGGTTACCGTCCTACGCCCTCAGGGGTTGCCCTGTCTTGTCCCCACGCCAGGGGCCCTTGCCTTTCCCACTGGAGGTTGTCCCACCCTGTCCCCTGGGGATCACTGTCCTGTCCAGCCCCAAGGACCAACTGAACAGTTCTGACTCCTGACCTCCGGCCCCAGAGCCCTTGTTACAGCCGTGGTTGGAGGGCTGGCACGTGGAGGGCCCTGACCGGTTGCGAGTGAGCTGGTCCTTACCCTCGGTGCCGGGGCCAATGGTGGGCGATGGTTTCCTGCTGCGCCTATGGGATGGGACACGGGGACAGGAGCGGCGGGAGAACGTGTCGTCCCCCCAGGCCCGCACCGCCCTCCTGACCGGACTCACGCCTGGCACCCACTACCAGCTGGACGTGCGGCTTTACCACTGTGCACTCCTGGGCCCCGCCTCGCCCCCTGCGCGTGTGCTTCTGCCCCCCAGCGGTAAGCTGTGCCTGGAAAGGGGCTTGTGGGGTCAGGATGAGGGGAGGACATGGGACACAGGAAACACAAAAGGACATGGGAGGTTACTGGGGAGAACACAGGACGCGTGGAAAACGTGGGCATTAAGGGCAAAAGTAGGATGTCAGACAGACATGACCGCATGGAGGACATGAGACGGGCTGATATGAGAGGCCAGGGGGAGGTGGGTCCCCAGGAGCATACAGGACAGGGAAGAGATGGGGAAGCCAGGGTTCATGTGGAGATCAAGGGTCATGGCGAGGATGTGGTGCACCAGGAGGACATGGGATTTGGGGGAACACAGGGCACAAGGAGCATGGGGAGGACCTAGCATGCTGGGAGGACCTGGGCCGCCAGGAAGACCTGGCACATAAGGAGAGCAAGGGGACGCAGAAGCTTGGGGGTGAAGGGAGCTGTATAGAGCGGAATTCAGCCCAGAAGAGAAAGGAGGAGGTTGGTGGGGTGGCTCCCGTTCCGGGGTCCGCAGAGCAGGGAACACGGCTAGAGTGGATCTGACCCCAGAGCCACATACCCTGCTCCCGTGTGAGCCCTGCCTTCCCACCCCTATCTCCCTAGGGCCCCCAGCCCCTCGACACCTCCGTGCCCAGGCCCTCTCAGACTCTGAGATCCAGCTGACCTGGCAGCGCCCAGAAGCTTCGGCTGGACCTATATCCAAGTACATCGTGGAGGTGCAGGTGGCTGGGGGCTCGGGAGACCCGCTGTGGATGGACGTGGACAGGCCCGAGGAGACAAGCACCATTGTCCATGGCCTTAATGCTAGTACACGCTACCTCTTCCGTGTGCGGGCCAGTATCCAGGGTCCCGGCGATTGGAGCAGCGTGGTGGAGGAGTCCACCCTGGGCAACGGTGAGAGAGCAGGGCCCCGGGGGCTCCGGGTCCTGGGGTAGGTCTCCCTGCCCTCTCCTTCCACTCAATCTCCAGCTTTGGAGCTAGGACATCAGAGGCCCTTCCCAACAAGTCACCCCAGTCCTGATCCTGGGCACCCTGACCCTTCCTTGCTTCCATTGTCCTAATGCTGGGAAAATCCTGCCACTCCAGTGACCCATCGGCCTTCGGCCTGACCCCCTGGTCTCTCCTGGTACTTGGATCTCTGACCTCTGCCTTCCCCTTGACCCGCCCCCCTTCTTGTGCGCAGGGCTGCAGAGTGAGGGCCCGGTCCAAGAGGTCCAGGCAGCTGAGGAGGGCCTGGATCGGCAGCTGATCCTGGCCGTGGTGGGCTCCGTGTCTGCCACGTGCCTCACCATCCTGGCTGCCCTGCTGACGCTGGTGTGCATCCGCAGAAGCTGCCTGCGCCACAGACGCACCTTCACCTACCAGTCAGGATCGGTCAGTGCCCGTGCGCCCTGCGCGTGCGCGTGTCTGTCGCGGGCGTAGGACTTCGCTCAGCAGTGCTCAGGCGTGCAAGATACGATTTTCTTTATTTTTCTAGAACTGAATTCAGTTCATAAGTCAGTTTATGTTACTGGTGAAATAGTTAATATTCCCAGTTCAAAATAACTCTGTATGTCCATATCTTACCACGGTTAATTCAGGATTCTCCAGCTTCTCACTGGAGGCGCTGTAAGCCTAGGTAGCACGGTGATGACACGGGAGTGGGGGCAGGAGGACGCCCGGGTGTCACGCTGGCCTCTGTCCTGGCAGACGCTCCCAGACTTGGGAGCCAGCACATACCTGGGGCTGATGCCCTCAGCCCTTCTGTGGCGTCCTGCCCACGGGCCGTTGGAACTGTGAGTTCCTAGTCCCGGCCTCATCTCTGCAAAGGCCAGGGCCTCCTCTGGGAGACTTAAGAGCCAGGAGGCACTCCCTGTACCCTACGGAGGGCAGCGTGTTCTGTGGCCCTCACACCCTTCGTCGCAACCCCTGTTATGGCTGTTTCCAGCGCTCCAGAGTTGTGCTAGACCGTGGTTCACCTGTCGCTGCAGGGGACAAAGGAAGTACCGCCTCCACTCTCCCTGGCCTCGCTCTAAACCTGCCCGAGCTCTCAGTTAGTCAGTGGTCTGAGCCCCTCCAGCCAGCAGGCCCACGCTTGGGTGGGGGCAGGGCATGCCCCTCTCCCAGCACCCAGCCTCTTCTCTTGTCACCACCTCCCATCTCTCTCTCGCACCTGCACGTCCTGCCTCCTGTGAGATCTTCCCCAGCGCTGTCCCTGATGGTCCAGACTCTGCCCTTGGCCCTCCACACCTGGGCCCTTGATAGTTACAGCCAAGCTTTGGCATTTCAAAAAAACAAAAATAACAACAACAAAAAAAAAACCCAGAAAACAAAAAACCCTCTTCTCTCTCAAGGGCTGATCCTTGTAATAGAAAGCCTAGTGTCCACGGCTACTGTCTCTGCCATGCCTTAGTAAAAAGTCCCTTCAGAGATTCAAGTGGCTTCTTTGTTCCAGCTGCCCCCTCTGAGGTCAGCGGGCACAGAAAGCTGCCACTGCTGAGGTGGGGGCAGGGTAACGGAGACAATGTTGAGGGAGGGAGGTGGGAGAGCAGCCTTGAACAGACGCATAATCCTCATATCTGCCCAGACATACCCTCCCTCGTGTGCCCCCACGAAGGTGTACGCGTGTGCCACGCAGGAGTGCGCGTAGGCGTCCACCGTGGGCGCGTCCGTGGGTGTCCGCCTGTGTCCCTGTGCTTGGGCCCCTCCCTGAGCACATGTGTGTGCGTGCACCTGTGTACAGTGCCCTCGGCTGTGCGTGTTTCCTGTGACTCCATGTGCCGTGTCCTTAGCCGCTGGGGAGCTGAGCATCAGCTCACCTAGGGAGCCACCCCCCCCCCAGGTCTGTGTTAACCCTCTTCCAGTTCTCTTGTTGGCTGCGCCCTGGGTCCTGTCCAGCTGTTTCCTTTTCCTGCCATCAGCCCTGCCCAGGTGGACCGGCTCCTACACAGTTGGGGGAGTGGGTGTTCCTCTTTGTGGTGGTCTTTCTATCTTCAGCTCCTGGGTGGTTTCAGAGCTAGAGATGGCGGCCAAGTGGGTAGGCAGTCGTCATCTCTGCTTCTGCTGCTGGGGAGAAAACCACTCCGCTGATTCCCAGCGGCTTGGTGCTCCGTAAATGTGTCCTAGCCCACGGCCCGAGGCTGGAGTCCTCTGCAGGGTGTCCCTAATGACGTGACATCGGCACAGTAATGGGAAGCTTGGTGCTTACCGTCACAGCTCAATCCAGTTCTTTCCTGTTTGAAATGTGGAGATATCCTCTCACCATTGATTCATGTCTTCCTGGCTTCTAGCTGCCTTACCCACTCGTTGTTCCAGAGCCCCACATACCTGATGCCTGGCTGCGGCCTCACATCTCTCTTCTTGGACATCTGTCCACCCAGTGGCCCACCGATGGCTTCATCCCCTATGGAGATTCTGTCTCAGTGTGTGTCCTCTGTCTACATGTCTGCTCCTAGCTGACCACCAGAGTGCCCTCTGCGGGGGTCTCTGTCCATTTGTCTAACTATTCTTTGATGCCTCTCTGTGCCTCTTGCTGGCCCCGTGTCTGCTGCATGGACTGTCTGCCCACTTGTCCCATTCTGTGAAGGGCGAAGAAACCATCCTGCAGTTCAGCTCAGGCACCTTGACGCTAACCCGGCGGCCGAAACCGCAGCCCGAGCCCCTGAGTTATCCAGTGCTGGAGTGGGAAGACATCACCTTTGAGGACCTCATCGGGGAGGGGAACTTCGGCCAGGTCATCCGGGCCATGATCAAGAAGGACGGGCTCAAGATGAACGCGGCCATCAAGATGCTGAAAGGTCCCCTGGGAGCGACCCTTGACCCCCCCCCCAGGCCCAGCCCCCTCTCCTTTGTCCCCCAGATCCCAGGCCCTACCTGGGTCCCTCCAGAACTGACCCCAGCCCTCAGTAGCTATGCCTTTTCTCCAGAACTATTTCTGACTAAAGTGATATTGGATTCTTTACACAGAGTATGCCTCAGAAAATGACCATCGTGACTTTGCGGGAGAACTGGAAGTTCTGTGCAAATTGGGGCATCACCCCAATATCATCAACCTCTTGGGGGCTTGTGAGAACCGAGGTAAGCCCCCAGCTCCTCACCTGTCCCTCTTCCCAGGCCCCACCCCTGCTCCCAGCAGCAGCTTGCCAGCGCTTCAGGCTCCCTTCTCCTACCGTGGGGCCGCCGCTAGCAGTGGGCTGCCAGCCTGGGAACCGCCACCCTGTCCCCGATCCTTCCCTCCCAGGTTACCTGTATATCGCCATTGAATACGCCCCCTACGGGAACCTGCTAGACTTTCTGCGGAAGAGCCGGGTCTTGGAGACGGACCCAGCTTTCGCCCGCGAGCACGGCACCGCCTCCACCCTCAGCTCCCGCCAGCTGCTGCGGTTCGCCAGTGACGCCGCCAACGGCATGCAGTACCTGAGCGAGAAGCAGGTGTGCGTGAGCGTGCGCGGGGGGGGGGGGGGGG
>NW_024423564.1:69893069-69907395 GCF_017311325.1 Ursus maritimus | reverse complement strand
GGGGGGGGGGGGTGCGTGAGCGTGCGGGGGGGAGGGGCGGGGCCGCAGCAGACCGCCAGCGGGCGCGGGGTCGGGGAGACAGGGGCGGACAAGACCCCGAGCTGCTGGCCTGGGCGAGTGCCGAGAACACAGGCCCAGAAGCAGGTCTGGGGAGGTGTGGCGTACGAAGCATCAGCGGGACATCTCGGTGGAGACGTTGAGTTGGCAGTTAGTGATAGCAGCCTAGAACTCAGGAGAAAGGTCAAGGCCAGAGACGTTCTGGGAGCCGTCACCCCACAAATGGTGGAGAGTCTCATGACAAGGGAGTGGACCCTGTGAGGGGGCCAGTGAGGGGGTGGGTGGAGAGACCCGCCAGGACAGGGTGGAGGGAGGGGCAGGGAATGGAGGCCTGAGCCAAGTCTGAGGATACCCTGCTTGAATGGAAGGAAGGAGGGGACAGTAGCATGAGCATGAGACCTAGAAAAGACATTTTAAAGTTAGTGAAGTTTTGCGTGTCTTTGAGGCAAAGGAGTAGGGGTCAGTGCAGAGGGGTTGATGGAGAGAGGTTTCTGAAGAAGGTGGAGGGTCTTGTGGGGAGGACTTGGGACTCAAGGGAAAGGTCACTTCGGGCAAGAAGAGGCCTTCCCCACTTTCACCAAGGAGGGGAGAGGAAAGGGGAAAGGGAGCAAGTGGAGAAAGGAGGATGCGGTGTGGTCACCAGGGACAGGCCCACCCTTGTCCCAGGAAGAGGGACGCAGCCTGAGCTTGGCCATGGCCAGGTCCCAGGAAGGAAGGGACAGCCAGCAGCATGACTTTGCTGAGGCAGGAGTCGCTGATCCAGGATAAGGCCTGGCTGGCTGGGAAGAAGGGAAAGGGGCTGTTATGGGGGGAGGGCACCCACAAAGACCAGCTGTGAGGTCAGGTCCCTCACGGGCCCAAGAGTTTGGGCTTGCTCATCCCCAGTCTTTCCTGACTTCTGCCCACGCTTACAGTTCATCCACAGGGACCTGGCTGCCCGCAATGTGCTGGTTGGAGAGAACCTGGCCTCCAAGATCGCCGACTTTGGCCTCTCTCGGGGGGAGGAGGTTTATGTGAAGAAGACAATGGTAAGTCTCAGTTTCCCCACTCCAGTTCCATGCCTGCCCCCCAGAACCCCTGACACAGGCCCCTCCTCCTCAGCCAACCCCTCGAACCCACTCTCTCCCAGGGGCGTCTCCCCGTGCGCTGGATGGCCATTGAGTCTCTGAACTACAGCGTCTATACCACCAAGAGTGATGTGTGAGTGTGGGGCGCTGGAGGGATTGGTCCCCCAAAGATGCATACAGACATAAGCTAGACACATCCTAGGCACGCCTCGGGCAGTATAAGCGTGATTTGGGCATTCCCAGGGTATGTTTCAGGCATGGCACAGGTATGATGCAAGCGTGTCCTGGGTGTACCTTGGCGATGCCCAGCATCTTAGTGGGAAGGCGGGGGGCTAGCTGGAAGGAGGCATTGTCTTAGAAGGTGTTTCAGTGCTAAGATTGGGGTGGGGACTTTAGAGCTCTGCTCGTCTAACACTGGGAGATACACTGGACACGGTCGGGAATGTGGGTGGATAATGCCGGGGTGGATGGGGACACCATTCAAGGAACGTTCTCACCTTCGTCTCTGAAGGGCGGGGTCATCCCCACCTGAGAACCTAACCAGAGCACGACCGCCAAGACCCCCTCGTTATGCTCCTCACTCCCAGGTGACCATATTGGCCCCCCTTCTGCTCCTCTTTCCGGGGAACCCGGCCTGCCTGGTCCTCCAGCTCTGGCTCTGCCCATTGGCCCCTACTGTCCACCACAGCGACCACCCCTCTGACCGCCACTCAGCTACTTCCTGCTTCTGCCCCCAGACCCCCTAGATGCCCTCCCCCCACTAGAACTTCCATCCTGGTCTCACCTGCATAGAGGTTGCTACAGTATAAGAGGCAGTTAAGAGCAAGGGCTCTGAACTCGAATTGTCAGGGCTTGAGTCCAGTTCTACCACTTAGAAGCTGTGTGACCTTGGGCAAGCTGGCCAATCTGCCAGCACGTCAGTATCTCCATCTGTAGAATGGGCACAACAATAGCACCTATATCATAAGGCTGGTGCGAGGGTTAAATGCATGAATGTATACGTTAGGTGACCAGTGCGTGTCCCAGAGCAGGTCATTAAAATGTTAGCCGTGCTGATGTTGAGCCTGGGAGCAGCTATGAAGGAATTTCAGTGGATCTAATAATCTGTGAACTGAATCTAATAATCCGTGGAACAGAGCCAGCAGCTGGCCAAGGTGGACACCTGCAAAGTAGACCCACTCAGGAGCTGGGAGGGGCTGCACCTGGGGCGGGTAGACACTAAACTGCTGGCCCCAGGGCCTAGAGGGGAGCTAAGTACGTCCTTCTCATTTCAGTTGGTCCTTTGGGGTCCTCCTCTGGGAGATCGTGAGCCTCGGTGAGTTCCAAACTCCCAGACCCCAGCCCTGTCCTTCCCCCCCACCCCCCATTCCAGGGCTGAGAGAGTGCCATCCCCTCCTGCAGGGGGCACGCCTTACTGTGGCATGACCTGTGCCGAGCTCTATGAGAAGCTGCCTCAGGGCTACCGTATGGAGCAGCCTCGTAACTGTGACGATGAAGTGTGAGTGTCCTCAGCCTGGAGCCCTGGGACCCCCACCCCAGTCGACCCTGACCCCTCCTCTCAGCAATGCCCCATCCGCAGGTACGAGCTGATGCGCCAGTGCTGGCGGGACCGTCCGTACGAGCGACCCCCCTTTGCCCAGATTGCGCTACAGCTGGGCCGGATGCTGGAAGCCAGGAAGGTGAGGAGCCTGGGGGTGATGGGGACTAGGGCTCAGCAGGCTCCAGGGGTGCCACCGTCATCTGGGCCACCTCTCCTGACCGGGCACAGAGCCAGAGTGACACCGCATGAACGGTCAGCTAACCAAATGGATGGATGGGTGAATGAATGATACGGTAAGTGAATGAATGAATGGAGTTAGTGGATGGGTGATCAAGCAAACATATGAACAAACACATAACTAAGTAGCTGAATCTGATAACCAGGTGAATAAATGAATTATCAGGGAAATACGAAGGAAGAAATCGATCACAGTGAGCAAGTGCACAGAGTTCTTCACATGAATTACTGACTAAGTAGCTGTAGGGATTAATAAACTGTCTTGAGAATGAAGCTGTGGTCAGCGGCACCTGGCTGGCCCCGTTGGGGGAGCACGCGACTCTTGATCTCGGGGTGATGAGTTCGAGCCCCACGTTGGGTGTAGAGATGACTTAAAAATAAAGTCTTTAAACAAACAAACAAGAATGAATGATCAAATAACCACGTAAATGGATAAATGATAAAAAATAGCTTTATGAATAGATGAATAAATGAATGAATGCATGAACAAACAATTCATTTGATGGGTACATAAAGAAACCTAAGATGAGCGGATAAAAAAGATGTGGTATATACAGTTGACCCTTGAACAATGGATGGGTTAGGGGCACCGATCCCCTAGGTAGTCAAAAACCGGCGTAAGACTTTTGACTCCCCCCAGACTTATTTACTAATAGCCTATTGTTGACGGGAAGCCACACCACTAACATAAACAGTCAACTAACATATATTTTGCAAGAAGATCATAAGGAGGAGAAAATATATTTACACCACTGTAGAGCGTTTATTGAAAAAAATCTGGCGTAAGCGGACCCATACAGTTCAAATCCATGTTGTTCAGGGTCAGTGTGGGCGATGGAATATTACTCAGCCATCAAAAAGAACGAAATCTTGTCATTCACAGCAACATGGGTGGATCTAGAGGGTACTCTGCTAAGTAAGTGAAATACGTCAGAGAAAGACAAATACCGTTTGATCTCACTTGTATTGGAATCTAAACAACAAAATAAATGAACAAACGAGACAGAAACTCAAAAACAGAGAACAAACTGGTGGTTGTGGAGACCCCACCCTTGGGCAAAATCGGTGATGGGTAAGAGGCACAAGAGGCGCAAACTTCCAGTTACGCAATCAGCGGGTCCCAGGGATGAAGGCACAGCGTAAGGGATGTAGTCACGAATACTGTCCTGACTTAGTGTGGTGACAGATGGTGGCTGTCAAGTCGCTGTGTTGTACGCCTGAAACTACATAGTCAACGACACTTCAATGAAAATGTTTTAGAAGAAAAAACCCCTCGTAACAGTGTGACAAGGGGCTCTCACCTGAACCCCCGGCTGTGGTCTGTGCTGGCTGCCGAGGGCCGCCCTGGCCACGGGGCCATCTTGAGTCTAACTCAGGGTCTCCTCAGGGAGCGCTATCACATTGGGAGCCAGGGAGCTCCAGGCCAGAGTCACCTGCACCCCTGGCCCGCACTGAAGCCTGTTCCGCCCCCCAGGGAGCTCCAGGCCAGAGTCACCTGCACCCCTGGCCCGCGCTGAAGCCTGCTCTGCCCCCCGGGGAGCTCCAGGCCAGAGTCACCCGCACCCCTGGCCCACACTAAAGTCTATTCCGCCCCCCAGGCCTACGTGAACATGTCGCTGTTTGAGAACTTCACTTACGCGGGCATCGACGCCACCGCCGAGGAGGCCTGAGCCGCTGTCAAGCCAGAGCCCGGCTCTGCTGGTCAGAGCAGACTCCACTCTCCAACCTGTGACTTCTGATCCTTGCAGCCTCTCACCTCAGCTGCCTCGAGGAATTTTTTTTATTTTTTTAACTTAAGAAAAGAGGGGATCCGGGGCCCTTGAGTGGCTCCATTGGTTGAGCATCCACCTCTTGGTTTTGGCTCCGGTCATGATCTCAGGGTCCTGGGATCGAGCCCCACATCGGGCTCCATGCTCAGCTCAGAGCCTGCTTCTCCCTCTCCCTCTGCTCCTTCCCCCACCCCACTCTCTCTCTCGCTTGCTCTCTCTTTCTCTCAAATAAATAAATATATAAAATCTTAAAAAGAAAAAGAAAGAAAAGAGAGGACCCAGGGCTGGGGTGGGCTTCAGGGACTCGGGTCCTCATCCTCTGCAGTTGCTCCCATGCCTTCAGCAGCTACTCTTAGAGTGAGTGACTCTTCCCATTCTCCTAGTTGGGCTGCTCGACGTGTGTATCCTCTTCTGCGACTCCCCACACTCAAGCCCTCCTCAGCTCCTCCACCCAAGCCAGCACCCATTCCCCGTTCGTCTACTCCCCACTCCTGGCTTTATCATCCGAAAAAAATAAATGCTATGAGACACTCCATCCAATGGCTTCCTTTCACTGTTGGCCAATCCCAAGGAAAAGTTGAACCGAAGAGAAACTGGACTTTCCAAGAAAAACGCTGTCCCCAGTGACACAGTCGTAGGCCCAAGCCCGCTGTCGGGGTTGCCTGTCCATGCTGGGGTATGTTCTGGAAGACCCATTTTACACAGACCACCACCCACCTCTCTGTTCTATGAGAAGTCCAGTTTCCCCGGTCTCCTCCCTGCTCTCCAGCGCCCGTCACCAGCAGCTCTCCCTACATCTCTGTGTAACTGCCAGGCCAGGGGTCTGCTCTGTCCAAAGAGTCCATGCCAGGATCAGCAATAGCTCAGCCTCAGCTCAGACTGACGCCTCAGCACCAGACCGATTCCGGCCTGTCTGGAGCTTCTTACGTCTCTAGGTGGCCTTCCCTAGCTTGGTAGCCACCTTCCTGGCCGGCCTGTGGGCCCCCAAGGAGGAAGGCAGAGATCACTTCTGAGTCCAGCCAGCCACGGCAGGATTCCTTTCCTTCCTCAGGATCTCATAGGGTCCTGGGAGGCGCTCCTGTCCTGAAAGCTAGTCCCGTATCAGCGCCTCAGGCTGTGTGGCTGTCCTCAGATTTCTCTCCGACCAGTCCTTAAGAAACAAGGCTTGTCTTGCTTCACGCATTTCTGCAGTGAATCAGATGAAATCAAAGAAGGTATAACACAGCATGGCATTATAGATTCTGGAATCACATGGACCCATGTCCAAGTTCCTGCTACTATCACTTCCTGTCTGTGTGACATTGGTCAAGTCACTTAACCTCTCTAAGCTTCCGTGTTCTCCCCTGAAGACTGGGGTTAGTAATAGCTACCTCACTGTCGTCAGCACTAAATGAGAGCCCACAGGCATGGGCTGCATTGGGCTTGGTACACAGTGCGTGCTCAGTGTTAGCTGATATTCTATACAATGCAAGGAGTTTGGAAGGGGTGGTGATTACCAGAATCTGTATTCCAAAGGGACTTGAATGGATGGAGTGTGGGGCTGAATTTAAGAAGAAACAAACTGGAGTAATTAGGCTATGCAGGACAGGGGAGGTAGGATTTGCTACAATGAAATTTCAGATCGACTACAGGGATATTTGAAGGTCCAGGATGTGGAGATTAAAAGGTTGTCCTTGGGGGGGGGGCACCCGGGTGGCTCAGTCAGTGAAGTGTCCAACTCTTGATTTTAGCTCAGGTTATGATCTTAGGGTCGTGAGATCGAGCCCTGCAGGGGGCTCCGCACTCAGCGTGGAGTCCGCTTGAGATCCTCTCCCTCTGCCCCTCCCCCTACTCTCTCTCTCTCCCTCTCTCTCCTCTCTCTCTCAAAAATAAATAAACTTTTTAAAAAGTTGTCCTTGGGGGCACCTGGCTGGCTCAGTCAGTTGAACATGCAACTGTTGATCTCGGGGCCATGAGTTCAAGCCCCATGTTGGGCAAGAAGCCTACTTACAAAACAAAACAAAGTTGTCCTTGATGGAGACCAACATATAAACAAAGGGCCTCTGTGGGGTGACGTGTGTAAACACTGAAATATAGCATTATAAACAAGAGTATGTTGTAGATCCAGGGAGGGGGCCTGGGAAACACAGAGCAGGTAGAGTCAGGAACACTTTTCCAGAGAAAGTGACATCTTAATTTAGGCCGTGAAGAAGGATCCTGGCAGAGGAAACAGCACCTGTGACATGTGGTATGCTCAGGAGCTGCAAAGAGTTCTGCGTGGCTGGAGCAAAAGGAAACTCTGGTCTGTGTGGGTCATGAGTCCAGAGAGGTAACAAGGGACCGGACGGGGTGGGGCCTTTGAGGCAGCATTAAGGAGATGGGTCTTTATCCTAAGGGCAGAGAGCAGCCAGGGGAGAGCTGAATGCAAGGGTGTGCCATGGTCAGATCTGCATCTTTTAACAGTGTGAAGAATGGATTATTGAAGAGCAAGAGGGAAGGGGAAGAGTATGTCTATAAATGTAGATACCTTAGAGGAAAAGGACACATTCCTAGAAAGGAAAGAACTACTGAAACTGGCTAAAGCAAACATAGGCCATCTGAATAGAGTGATAACAAGGGAAGAGATTAAATTAGTAATTTAAAAACTACCCACAAAGAAAAACTCACGTCCAGAAGGCTTCACTGGTGAATTCTACCATTTAAAGAAGAATAGATACTTGTTTTTCACAGACTGTCCCCTCAAAATAGGAAAGAATAGTTCTGGATTCAATCTGCAAAGCCAGTATCATTGCCTTGCAACTTAGAGCAGAGCATAGACATCACAAGAAAACCTCAGACTGATATAGCCTATGAATGTGGACATGAAATTTCTCAAGAAAATATAGTTGACTCTTGAACAACATGGGTTTGAAGGACATGGGGTCCACTTCTATGCAGATTTTTTTTCAAGAATTTACAGTACCGTAAGTGTATTTTTTCTTCGTTATGGTTTTCTATTTTCTTTTCTCTAGCTTAGTTTACTGTAAGACTACTGTAGATAATACAAATAGTCTATGAAACATGTGTTAATCAACTGTTAGCAGTAAAATTTCTGGCCAACAACAGGTGATTGATAGTTGAGTTTTTGGGGAGCCAAAAGTTATGTGCAGATTTCTGACTGTGTGGGAGGTTGGTGCCCCTGATCCCATATTGTTCAAGGATCAACTGTACTGGCAAACAGAATCCAGGAATGTATGAAAAGGATTATACACCATAAACAAGCAGGATTTATCCCAGGAATGCAAGGTTGGTTTAAGATTCAAAAACCAATTAATGTAATACAGCAATAGCCTACAAAATACAAGCTACACGATCATCTCAATACAGAAAAAGCAACTGGCAAAATCCAACACCCTTTCATGAGTAAAAAACAAAGAAGCTAGGAATCAAAGGAAACTTCATCAACCTGGTATAGAGCATGTAAAAAAAACCCACAGCTAACAACCTATTTAATAGTGGAAGCCTGAATGTTTCCCCCTAAAATCAGCAACACGACCAGGGTATCTGCTCTCCCCACTTCTATTCAGTATTATACTGGAAGTTCAAGCCAGGGCACCTGGGCAAGAAAAGGAAAGAAACAGCATCCAGACTATAAAGGAAGAAGTGAAACTATCTCTATTTGTAGATAACGTGATTGTATATATTGGAAATCCGAAGGAATCCACTAAAACCTGTGAGAACTAATAAATGGGTTCAGCAAGTTTGCAGGACACAAGAACAGACAAAACACAGTTTTCTTCTATAGACTTGCAATGGGTAATCCAAAAATGAAAAGAAGAAAACAGCTCCACTTACGATAGCATTTAAAAAAGTAAAATACAGGGACACCAGGGAGGTCAGTCGGTTAGAGGTCTAGCTCTTGTTTTCAGCTCAGGTCATGAACTCGGGGTCATGGGATCAAGCCCCAAGCCAAGCTCTGCACTCAGCACAGAGTCTGCTTGTCCCTCTCCCTCTGCTCCTCTCTCTCTCTCGCTCTCTCTCATAAATAAAGCTTTTAAAAACAAAACAAAAACATACCATTTGTAAAATAAATGAATAAATACTTTGGAATAAATTTAACAAAGAGTGCAAAACTTGTACACCATTGAAAGAAATGAAAGCAAGATTAAATAAATGGACAAGGCTCTCATGTTCATGATTTGGAAAACTTCGTATCAAATCCATCCGCAGACTCAATGAAATCCATATCAGAATCTCAGCCGGCTTCTTAGTAGAAATTGACAAGCCAGTTCTAAAATCCATATAGAATTGCAAAGGACCCAGAATAGCCAAAACAATCTTGAAAAAGAATAACAAAGTTGCAGGACTCACACTTCTGAATTTCGAAACTAACTACAAAGCAACAAATACCAAATAAATGAATAGAATAGAATCAACAGTCCAGAAATAAACCCATGTGTCTAAGGTCAACTGATTTTTAACAAAGACACCAGGAGCATTCAATGGGGGAAAGAATGGTCTTCAACAAATGATGCTGGAACAACTGAACGGCCACATGCAAAAGAATGAAGTTGGACTTCTACCCAAACACTATATGGAAATAAGGCCTAAATGTAAGGGCCAAAACTACAAAACCCTTAAAAGAAGACATAAGAGTAAATCTTCATGACCTCAGATTTGTTAATGGACTTTAGGGACAACGGAAGGACAAGTAACAAAATAAAAAATCGATAAATTAGACATTATCAGAATAGAAAACTTGTACATCCAAGGACACTATCAAGAAGGTGAAAAGAAAACCTACAGAATGGGGAAATGTTTGCGAATCATGTGTCTGCTCCGGGACTTGTGTCTAGAATATATTAAGAAGACTTATAACTCAGTAATAAAGAGACAACCCAATTTTTAAACAAGCAAAGGATTCAAATAGCTCGTTCTCCAAAGAGCTACAAATAGCCAATAAGCACATGAAAAGATGGTTGACACGTTTAATCATCCAGGAAATGCAAATCAAAACCACAAGGAGATACAAATTCACAGCCACTAGGATGGCTGTAATCAACAAGTCAGATAATAACAAAAGTTGGCAAGGAGAAATCAGAACCCTCATACACTACTGGTGGGAGTGTAAAATTGTGTAACCTCTTCAGAAAATAATCTGGCAGTTCGTCGATTAAACGTAAGTTTCCATAAGGGTTTCCATAAGACCCATTCCTAGGTATCTACCCAAGAGAAATCAAAACATATGTCCACGCAAAAACTTGTACACAAATGTTTATAGAAATGTTATTCATAATGCCAAAACGTGGAAAGAACTCAAATGTCCATCAAATGATGAACAGATAAACAAAATGTGGTCTGTCCACACAATGGAGTATTATTCTGCCATTAAAAGGGAATAAAGTACTGATCTGTGCTACGGCATGCGTGGACGTTGGGAACACCATGATAAGCGAAAGAAGCTAGTCACAAAAGATCACCTAGTGTATTTGCTTGTGTTTCATTTATATGCAATGTCCAGAATAGGCAAATTTATAGAGATAGACAGTAGATTGCAAGTCTGTAGAAGAAAACTGTGTTTTGTGTGTCGATCTTATGTCCTGCAGCCTTGCCGAACTCAGTTACTAGTTCTCAGTGGTTGCTTAGGGCTGGGAGGAAGGTGGGGGGGTAGGAGGGCAAGAGCTCAAAGTTTCAGATTTCTTTCTGAGGCGATAAAAAAGATCTAAAATTGAATATGGCTGCACATATCTGTGAATACTAAATTCACCTTTTAAGTGGGTGGCTTGCGTGGCATGTGAATTGTATCTCCATGAAAGTATTAGAGAAAGAATGTGTGAACGCAGGGAGATAAGCCCCAGTCCTGGGCTAAGGGCAGGCCCCGAGGGCACCCTCCCCCAACAGAAGATGCCCACATTTCCACTGTGGCCTCCTAGCAGCCAGAGCCCCACTATAGACAAGGCAGCAGACCACAGGTCCAGAGCACCTGGATTCTTGGCCTCAGCTGTCCCACGCCTGTCTAGCTTCAATCCTCACTGCTTCCCCCTATGGCTATATTCTACCGCCCAGGGGACAGCCTGGGGTGGGCAGGCAGAAAGTAAGAGACAAGCCCAGCCCATTTGTTTCCAGAGAAATGGTGGGAAAGGGAAAGAGGAAAGGCCAGGCACACCTCTCCAAGCCCCATTAGGCAGATGGCCAGGAACGGCGGCCCCGAGCACATTTATCCAAGGGGCCTCACTCAGCCCGTCCTGGCCACAAAAACGGAACTCCCGCCAGTCAGCCCTGAGTCATTCCCTCTCGGCCCCCCAAGGAAGGGGTGATTTCCTGCCTGGCCCTCTGGCCGGCTCAGGCTCCTCCCATGGGCTAGGCATCCTCTTATCTCACCCCAGGCCCTCTCCCAGGGCGGCAGGCCAGCCAGTGTCTGACCGTCGTGGGCTGGGCCCCCTGTTTCCTCAGCAGGAAACATGGATTCAGGGGTCAAAGACAGCCCAGCAGCTGAGTAAGAGCAGCTCAGGGCCAGGCTGTCCCACGGAGGATGGAGGACGGAGGCCTGACCCCACTGGGTTCCCCGCAGCTCTCTCGCTGGGGGTCACTGCTGGACGCGTACTGGTGGTCCTTTCCCCATTTACTTGAAGTAAGCCTCTCTTGACGCCTGTCTTGACTCAGCCTCCTACTGTGGGAGAGACTCACAGCAGCCCCTTGCCGGGCGCCTACCGTTAAGCGAATAAAACGGATGAAACGGTGCGAGGTGTCCATGTAACGGTTGAAAGAACAGGCTTTGGAATCAAACAGACCTGAATTCAAATCTCAGCTGTGCCCCTTAACGGTGACTTTGGACAACTCATTTAATTCATCTCAGCCTGCATTTTCGCTTCCCTAAAGGAAGGACAGGGAACCTGAGAGAGTCACTGAGGGAAGAAACCAGACGGGGCATTAGCATCGTGCTGGCAAGTAGCCGGTGTTCACTGGCGGTAGCTATGACGATGGCAGGACAGGGGTCGGGGAGGAAGAGGCAGGCCCGCTCCCACCCAACTCTTACCCAGGAAGAGGGAGTTAGGATGACAGTTCCCCTCTGGCAGGGTTCTCGGCTTATCTAGCTCAGGCAAGGCTAGCATAGCTGTTTACATATAAAAGTACCCCAACAGGGGCACAAAATTCTAGGGGGACTTCTGAGAGGAAGGAAAGGTTGTGTGTATGCAACCCAGATGTCCTCAGGGCAGCCCTTTGGGACCACCTTTTCCATTTATATCCCATTAGAACAGCTCAGTCCCTTTTCCACATCCTCGGGAAGTCCACACCCCCCTCTGTTCCTACTGGCCCCTCCCTCCCATGGTTCACACCGTCACGATCACCTCTCGACCTGAATTCTGTGGCTGCCATCCTCTCTCCACTCCACAGGTATCACTCTTCTTCTCCCTTGGTTCTGAAAACACCACGGATGAAGGCTGAGCGTCGAGGACACTGTCACTGAGTGTGTGGGGGAGGGTGTTCTGGGGCGGCTGGGCATTCACAGAGTAGCCAGTAAACTCCAGCCTGGGCATGAGGCATCACTGTGCTGAAACTTCCCTCCCACAGTCCTTCTACCGGGATTTCTCACTGGTGAGGCTTTCTTCTCTTCGGGTTGCCTAGTAAGTCTTTCACTTACTAGCCCTCCTCCTTTTTGTCTGGAGCTACCACAGTATAATCCCAAATTCCCACCAGTTTCGCACTCTGCAAATTTATCTGTCTCCACTCCGTCTTACCAAGGCCGTGCCCAAAGGCTTGCCAAGTGGTTCATGATCCCAAAAGAGCTACAAGGCCTCTGGAAGGAATGTAAAATTGCCTCTCTCTTTTTAAATTAACCTTTCTGCTCTGTTACAGGTGGTTGGGCGATAAGAAAAGTTGGAGCCTGGTCTTGAATCACAAAGGGAGTTCCAACAGACTGAGAGATTGGGGGGTCCTGTGCCTGGGGAAGCAAGGGACCAGAGCTCTGTGGCAGAAAGGGGGTTGGGTTTGGGAGCAGTGAAGGGAGCATCTTGGGAAGGGATTCCAGGAAGGGGAAGATGAATGGCATTAGGCCCTTGCGTTCCAGCATCGAGAGATGAGTCTTGGCCCAAAGGATCCATGGAGCCGTGAAAGGATTTTACGCAGGGAAAGAATAACAGCAAATTTGAGCTTCAGAAAAAGCACTGAGTGAGGAGATTAGACCATCGTCAACTATCAGAATAGCAAACTTAAAACAACCTTGACAAAGGTGTGGGGAAAATACAGTGCCCTGACACCTTGCTAGAACAATCGAACAAGTGGAGCCATCCTTTTGGAGAGGGTTTGGCAATGCTGGGGAAGTAAGTGATGGGGAGATGGAGAATCCAGGGGCCCAGAGTTGCCTGTCCCCGACTGTCTGACGGGTGTGGGAAATCTGGGGAAAGGGGGAGAACAGGCACGGGCTCACCAGAGCCACTTCTCTTCACTGTTCAGTGACATCATTTTAGCAGCTTGAAATCGGCCATGGCAGCATATTTGCACCAAAAAAAGCTGCAAATGCTACAAAACACGGCTCCCTCCTGCCCCCAGACAGTAGTTTAACAGTAGACTTACTGTCTGAGCCAAGCCTCATCCAGCAACCCCTTAAATTCTCTCAGCAGCAGCTCCACAGAAATCAAATACAGGCTTTTCTATTTCTTATATCCCAGCAGAAAAGCCTGGGGCTGCTGACCTGGGCTGGACCTTGAGGAGCCTACTGGACTCTTTGGCCAAAGAGTGGGCATTACCTAAGTGGTCTCCTTTCCCCTAGGCCTCTTCTAGCTCCCCTTGATATTCTAAAGAAGCAAAGGACTGGGGAAGTCACCTCTTCCCAGCTGTGTGGAAACAGAGAAAAATGAGGAAATGACAGGGACAGGTAGCTGGACCTCCTTTCACACAGAGCCCCCATCTCAACTCTCGACAGACAAAGCCCCTTTTCTTGCGGGTTCTGCATCTTTCTCCACTATTACGTGGTCTCCCTGTAGAAGTCACAGACTGGGTAAGGCTTGGATGCAGGACTGGAGGGAAAATGAAGATTTGAGGATAACCTTCAGGTTCCAGGCTTAGATGCACAGAAACCCAGGGTGAGATGCAGAACATCGGTAGAGAAAAATCCGAAAGGGTGTATGGGAGTTAGTGATAGTTGCATTTGGGACTTGGTGTATTTAGGAGAAGTGCCCGTGGAAAAACAAATAGAGACACCCAAACGTAACTGAGAATTTGAAATTCAAGAGATCGGTACAGTCTTGGGGGTTACAGGTCTATAGATGGAACTGAAGCCATGAGATCACTCGGGGTGGGGGGGGTTGATAAAGGGCAAAGCAAGAACACCTGGGGAACAACAACATTTAAGAGAGAGTAAAGAAAGAAAGAAACTGGGAGGGAATGCTCCAGGGGGTAGGAGGAAACCAGGAGAATGTGATACTTTGTAGAAGCCAAGGAAGGAGGAGAATATCAAATGTTGCGGAAAGGTTGAGCATGATAACGGTTGAGATGAGAGACACAATGAGGTTATTGTGGCTGGTTGAGAGTGAGGACAGCGGTAGGAGACGAGATTGAAGTAAGCAGGAAGCATCATGCAGGACCTTGTATCCCCAGGCAGGACCTTGTTGGCCACGAGAAGGTATTTGGATATTATTCTAAGTGCAGTAAGAAATCATTAGCAGGTTTTAAGCGGGGGGGGGGGGGGGGGGGGGGGG
>NW_024423564.1:69891666-69893059 GCF_017311325.1 Ursus maritimus | reverse complement strand
GGGGGGATTCTGATTTGCATTTTAAAGATCTCGCTCTCCTGTGAAGGACTGCAGGGCAGGCTGCCCCGGAAAGAGTGAAGGCAGGTAGGAAGCTGCTGCTTGGACTAGGACGGTGGGACGTGGTAAATAGTGTTCACGTTCAGGGTACGTTTTGAAAGAATATCGAATAGGACTTATTAGCGAATTGAATGTAGGGTAAGAGAAAGATAGGAATCAAGGAGTACTGAGGTTTCGGGTTTGATCACTTGAGTAGACTGTGGTACCATTTACAGGGGTGGGTAAGACTAGAGGAAAAAGAAACAAAATCACAAGCTTCAGGGTGGGAACCAGAATGAAGAGTTTTACTTTGGCCATCTTAAGCCTAAGGTGCCCATTAGAGGTGCAAGTGGCGATGCCAAGCAGGCCAGGGCGACCCAGATCCGGAGTCCCGGGGAAGCCGCAGCCAGAGATACTGATTTTGAAGCCCTCAGCGTACACAGAGCATCAAAGCATTGGGAGTGTGTGAACAGGAAAGATGTGTTTCCCCTCTCACTTGCCCTGGAGGTTGGGTGGCCCGTGACAGGGGGCTGGGGGAGGCATCCAAAGTCATCCCCATTGGACAGAGGAAGCTGGTCCTTGTAACCTGAGAGCTGGTCAGGAATCAGGACAAGCCTGGCCTCAGGGACTTCTTGCAGAGTACTAGTGCCAGAGAAACTAAGACCTCACAGGAAGGCGGAAGGGTTTCCATTTACTCCCGGCCAACCTGCCCCTCCAACCTCTCTGTAAGTAACATTAATTCAGGAGAAGGAGAAAAGGTTGATACACACTTAGCCTCTAGAGCCAGCAATGGTAGCCCCAGCTGAGGCTGGAGAGGCTCAATGTAGGAGCTCATGGCACATGTACTCCTCTCCATCCCTGCAGGAGTCAGAGCTTCTGGGGCGCCTGGGTGGCGTCTGCCTTCAGCTTAGGTCATGATCCCAGCGTTCTGGGATCGAGCCCCGCATCGGGCTCCCTGCTCAGCGGGAAGCCTGCTTCTCCCCCTCCCACTCCCCCTGCTTGTGTTCCCTCTCTCGCTGCCTCTCTCTCTGTCAAATAAATAAATAAAATCTTAAAAAAAAAAGAGTCAGAGCTTCTGAGAGGCGGTGTAAAAGCCACCCACCACTACAGCTCCCAGGAGGCAGCCTGGCCTTCAGACAAGGCATCCTACCTACTTTCGCTGCTAATGTGGAGAAGATGACCACGGCTGAGCCACTGAGGCCGGCGCTTCTCAAACTCAAATGTGTGTTCCAATCATCTGGGGATTTGCTCAAGGGCAGATCCTGTTTTAATAGGCCTGGGGTGGGGCCTAGGAGTCTGCATTTTAAAAAGATTTTATTTATTTATTTATTTATTTATTTATTTATTTATTTATTTA
>NW_024423564.1:69842812-69891656 GCF_017311325.1 Ursus maritimus | reverse complement strand
TTTATTTATTTATTTATTTATTTATTTATTTATTTATTTATTTAACAGAGAGAGAGAAAGAGGGTGCACAAGCAGGCAGAGGGAGAGGGAGAGGCAGGGTCCCCGCTGAGCAGAGGCCCTACGATGCGGGGTTTGACCCCAGGACCCCAGGATCATGACCTGAGCCAAAGGCAGACGCTTAACTGACTGAGCCCCCCAGGTGCCCCAGAGTCTGCATTTCTAACAAGCACCCAGGTGCTGCTGCTGCTGCTGGTCTGCAGGCCACACTGGGAGTAGCAAAGGACAAGAGGCAGCTCCGGAGACTCCCCTCCAGGGAGGGCGCACATCCGGTTCCAGGGAGACCGTGTGTGCGCACCAGGTTACAGAAGCCGTTCAAGCGGCGATAGGCACCGGGCGTTACGGCTGCGGCGGTCATCTCTCGGTGGAGTCCGCCTTCCTGCAGCACGGCGCAGCTGTCCAGCGCTGGGCTCGGAAGCCCGACCCCTGAGCTTTACCTCTCGGTAGGTCTGAATCTTAGGGCAGATCTTCTCACTTCCTGCATCTCGGTTTCCTCATGTCTATAGTGGAAATACTACTACTGTGAGGGTGAGCTGAGTTAATAGACACAGAGTCCTTAGTAAGTGCTCAGTAAATGTTGCTCTTCCTGTTGATAATACACGCTCCTGTGATAGTTGACACAGACACACGCGGAGGCTCAGTCTCCTGGTTCGTGGTCAAAAATGTAACCCCCATCTCTCTCCGACCAAAAGGCCTGTACCTTCTCTTGCAAATTCCTCCTACCCTCCTGCCCACTCTCACTCCCCCTCCCCTGGCCCCTGGCCCCAGTGTGGTCTGGATGGGCCCCACAGGGGCAGGGACAGGGACAGGACGTGGGGCTGTATCTGACAGGAACCTGAGGGGCTGGCCTGGGAGGGGATTGGGGCCCGGCTTCCTGAGGGGAGGATGGGCTAAGCCAGGCACACAGTGCCGGAGAAGATGCCCTCCTGGGCCCTCTTGGTGGTCACCTCCTGCCTCCTCCTGGCCCCCCAAAACCTGGCACAAGTCACCAGCCAAGGTGAGGTGTGTGGAGGGTGGAGATCACCTATACCCAGGAAGAGGGAGCCCTGGGAGGGGTGCAAGGTAGGAGGCTCCCGCCAGCCCCTTACTCTTGCCCATAAACATGGCTGGGGGCACCCAGAGCTCAACTCACCAGCTGTTCCTCAGATGCCTCCTTTCTGGCCTCGGATGCAGAGCCCCTGAACTGTTTCTCTCGAACATTTGAGGACCTCACTTGCTTCTGGGATGAGGAAGAGGCAGCACCCAATGGAACATACCAGCTGCTGTATGCGTACCCAGGGTATGTGCTGGGCTGTGCCACACTCCCCTATATCTGTCCTGTCCTTACCTCAGCTGAGCCCAGCTCCCGTAGCTTCCCTGCTTTGGCCCTGTCAGAGGACGACTGCAAGTACATGCCCTCGGTAGCCACTTAATGAACAGATGTGCTTTGGATATCCCCAGCGCCAGCCCCTGCATAATCCCTAATCCCACCTATCCCAGCCACTAAGCAGAAAAGTGGCAGTAATGGAAATAGAAGTTGGGCTTGGGCCCGGACCTGGCTTCTCAGGGCCCGTCATGGTGGCTGTGTCGGTGGAACAGACTTCTCCTACGCCCACAGGGAGAAGCCCCGTGCCTGCCCCCTGAGTTTCAAGAGCGTGCCCCCCTTTGGGACCCGATACGTGTGTCAGTTTCCAGCCCAGGATGAAGTTCGCCTCTTCTTTCCATTGCACCTCTGGGTGAAGAACGTGTTTCTGAACCAGACTCTGACCCAGCGAGTGCTCTTTGTGGATAGTGTGGGTAAGGGCCATCCCTCTGTCACCCTGGCCCCTCTATTTGCTGCCCTCAGTCCAGCTTCTAGGACCAGACTGGCCTGTGCTCTTTTAGGGCAATGTGGATGCCGTTCATTACCAGACCACCAAGGCACCTCAAGACCCCCTTATCATTCTTCGCATCCAGAGCTGGATTTCATTTCACACCAGAGACAACCTTGCCCCCCCCCATCATTAATCCATTCATTGACTCATTCAACAGTTACAGAATACGTACTATGTGCCAGGCACTGTGCTAGGTGACAAGGATACAGAGATGAAGAGATCCCTGCTCTTGAGAGCACTGAGTCTAACAAAGCCGCAGTGAGGTCACTGTTCTAATGAGGAAAGGAGAATAGGATATGGAGCCTCCTTTGCCCTGGCCTCCAAGAGAGCAATGGCCTGTGATCTTCTAGAATCCAGGGGCTGCCCCCAACCCAGCTGCAGTTTCCCTCTCTACAGTCCATGGTTTGAACCATAGACTGTGGCACTCAGAGAGTTCTGACGTACCCTGTCTTGCCCTCAGGCTTGCCAGCTCCCCCAGATATCATTAAGGCTTCGGGCGGGAGCCAGCCAGGGGAACTTCAGATCAGCTGGGAGACCCCAGCTCCCGAAATCAGTGATTTCCTGAGGCACGAACTTCGCTATGGCCCCAAGGATCCCAGGAATTCCATTGGTCCCACAGTCATGCAGCTGCTGCCCACAGAAACCTGCTGTCCAGTTCTGCAGAGACTAAACCCAGTCCCAGCTCTGCACCAGCCTCCATGTGCTCAGCCCATGATGCCCCAACAGGATGGACCAGAGCAGACCTCCCCAACTAGAGAAGTATCCTGGCCTTCTTCTGCCCCACCTCCTATCTCCTATCCCAAATTTTGCCCCAAGAAAGGACAGGCCATACTTTGGGGATTCCAAACTGGGTTGGTCCTTTGGGAGTTAGTATGGGCTTGGGAGCCATGTCCATTTAGGAATCTCCCAGTTTGGGTCATTCACACCAACAAAATTGAGTGTTTCAGGCCTTTGAGTTAGTGGGGATTTCCCTAAAAAGCTCTGAACACCACCTAAAACCCACTGACCTGGCCCCTAGTCTGTGTGCGTATCTATTCACTGAGGAACTGGGCATCTCTCCGCAGGTATGCTATGGGGCTTCAAATGTAAGAGCTGGAGGCTGTCTTGGTTGAGGCAGACCTAGATTCTGAGGCTGTGGTTCTTCTCCCAAGGCTTCATCTCTAACAGTGAGGAGTGGAAGCTGCCTCATCTCAGGGCTCCAGCCTGGTAAATCCTACAGGCTCCAGCTGCGCAGCCAACCCGATGGGGTCTCCCTCCTCGGCTCCTGGGGATCCTGGTCCCTCCCTGCAACTGTGGACCTGCCTGGAGATGCAGGTGAGTCAACGAAAGAGTGGGAAGACGGGGAGGAGATAGAAAAGATCTCTGGAGAGGTCTGGACTGGATATGGAAGCTCTGAGAACCATGGTCCTTCCTGATAACCTTGAACTTGCCACTGGACAGACAGAGTGAACTATATTCAGGGAGAGAACAAAGAATGGGGTAAATATTCCAAGTTATGTGTGTAAAGATAATCTGGATACCCTATAGAGTGGGCATGTGTTGACCCTCATGGGACTTCCTTCTGTTAATTCAGTGGAAATTGGACTGCAGTGCTTTACCTTGAACCTGAAGAATGTTACCTGTCAGTGGCAGCAACAGGACCATGCTAGCTCCCAAGGCTTCTTCTACCACAGCAAGGCACGGTGCTGCCCCAGAGACAGGTGAGAGTTGAACTGCTGATT
The DNA here is from genome assembly GCF_017311325.1 of Ursus maritimus. Taxonomy (NCBI): domain Eukaryota; kingdom Metazoa; phylum Chordata; class Mammalia; order Carnivora; family Ursidae; genus Ursus; species Ursus maritimus. Next base: position 69,888,025 of record NW_024423564.1, on the reverse strand, counting down.
GAGCTAGATGTCCTGGGAGAGAGACAGGGTCATGCAGAAAGGGAGAGATTGTTCTCCATCTCCTTCACATCCCTTCCTTGTCCCAAAACCAACTGGTCTCCATTCACTCATCCTCCAATAGTTGTTTTACCTTCCCAACTTCTTTCCATTCCCATTGCAATGCCTTGGTTTAGTCCAGATTTAGTCGTATCACCTGGACCACTGCAACAACCTACATTCTCATTCACCTGCCATTTATCCCCTGTGCTGCTGACAGAATGACCTTTGTTAAACTCAAATGTTGGATGGCCTTCCCCTACTCAAATACGTACTGCACCTCTCCACATTCAAATACAATCAACACTTTGCCTTCAAGAATTACCACCAAGCTCCTCACTCATCTGTCACTCCCCACATATCCAATCTAAAACCAAGTCTTGGGGTTTTTTTTTTTTCAAATTTTTATTTAAATTCTGGATAGTTAACATACGGTGTAACACTGGTTTCAGGAGTAGAATTTAGTGATTCATCACTTACATACAACATCCAGTGCTCACCGTAACAAGTGCCCTCCTTAATCCCCATTATCAACCTCAGTTTGTTACCTATCATTAAGAGTCTCTTTTGGTTTGCTTCCCTCTCTTTTCTTTCCTTCCCATGTGTTTATCTGTTTCCTTTCTTAAATTCCACATATGAGTGAAATCACATGGTATTTGTCTATGACTGACTTATTTTGTTTAGCATAATACACTGTAGCTCCAACCACATCGTTGCAAATGGCAAGATTTCACTCTTTTTGATGGCTGAGTAATATTCCACATATATATGGAATATATATATACCTACACACACCACCTCTTCTTTATCCATTCATCAGTCAATGGACTTTTGGGCTTTTTCCATAGTTTGACTATTGTTGGTAATGCTGCTATGAACATTGGGGTGCAGTACCCCTTCAAATCTGTATTTTTGCATCCTTTGGGTAAATACCTAGTAGTGCAATTGCTGGGTTGTAGGAAAGTTCCATTTTTAACTTTTTGAGGAACCTCCATACTGTTTTTCAGAGTGACTGCACCAGTTTCCATTCCCACCAACAGTGTAAGGGGTTCCCCTTTGTCCGCGGCTTCGCCAACACCTGTCGTTTCTTGTGTTGTTAATTTTAGCCGTTCTGACCAGTGTGAGGTGGTATCTCATTGTGGTTTTGATTTGTATTTCCCTGATGGTGAGTGATGTTGACATCTTTTCATGTGCCTGTTAGCCATCTGTATGCCTTCTTTGGAGAAGGGTCTGTTCATGTCTTCTATCTATTTCTTGACTGGCTTATTTGTTTTTTGTTAAGTTTGATAAATTCTTTGTAGATTTTGGAGACTAGCCCTTTATCTGATGAGACATTTGCAAATATCTTCTCCCATTCTGAAGGTTGCCTTTTAGTTTTGTTGACTGTTTCCTTTGTTGTGCAGAAGCTTTTTATCTTGATGAAGTCCCAGTAGTTCATTTTTGCTTTTGTTTCCCTTGCCTCCGGTTATGTTTCTAATAACAAGTTGCTGCGGCCAAGGTCAAAGAGGTTGCTGTCTATATTCTCCTCTAAGATTTTGATTGTTTCCTGTCTCACATTTAGGTCTTTCAAACATTTTGAATTTATTTTTGTCTACAGTGTAAGAAAGTTACCAAGTCTTGTTGGTTTTACCTACTAAATATCTCTAGAATCTGTCCACTTTTGTTCATCACTGCCATTGCCCTAGTACGAGCCATCATGATGTCTCACTTGGACTACTGAGGAGACTTATTAGCTGATCACCTCTTAAATCCTCCAAATCATTCTCCACATAGGAGCCTGAGTGACCTTTTAAAGTGCAAAAATGAGCGTAACACTATCTGCTTAAAAGTCTTCGCTAGCTTCCCACTGATTTTGGGATTAAAAAAAGAAGAAGAAGAACCCCGTTGTGTGACCTTACAGAGTATTAACAGACTCAGTCCCTGAATGCCTCCAGCTTCATCTTTAGTAGGCTGCCTTTTCCTCTCTATGACTCTTTGGTCCCCTTCTATCTTCCATATTCTCTCCTGCCTCTGGGTTTTTGTGCATGCTGTCTACCCAGCCCTCCTGTCTTAACCTTCAGATCTCAACTCAAATGTCACCTCTTCAGGGACCCCTCCCCTGATCTTCCTCATCAGGTCCAATAGTACTATTATACATCCTTATTGCACCATTTACCTCTCCTTCTTAAGGAGTTCATAGTTACAATTTCACATTTATACTTTATGTGGTTATTTGACTAATCTCATTCTGTCTCAGAACTCCAGTTGAGAGGGGCTGATCTTGACTATACATGATCCCTAAGGGCAAAGTCAATGTCTCCTCTTACTCACTAATGTATTCTCACCTACCACAGTGCCTGGCACTTAGCAGTTACTCAGTAAAAAACGGCTAAATTAATGAATAATGAAAAAACCACGATTAACAATTTTAATGTGCTCTTCCAGTGTTTCTATGTACTTCTATGTGTCTATACGCATTTCATTTTCAATTTGAATTGGATCACATTATATATATGGTTTGCCAACTTCCTTTTTTTACTTAAAAATGTATCTTGGAGCCCATCACAAAAATGTAACTGATTCTTTTTAATAACTGCACAGATTTCCATGGTCTAGAGGTGCCATGAATGGATTAAAGGGGAGCAAAACTGACGTCATCATTTCTTCCGCCAAAACCTGCTCCTCCTCCTGTTGTCCTCCATCCTACCATCAACCCAGTTTTCCAGGCCTGACATGGTGATTTCCTCCACTTCTGCCTTTTCCCCACCCTCCAGGTCCAATCAGAAACAGTCTTACCATCTCTACGTCTTCAGTATCCCTTGAATCCATCACTTTCTCTCCACCTCCATAGCCACCACCCTGTTTCTGGTCCTCATCACTTCATACATGGAGACCATGAAAGTGTCCTATTGGATTTCCCTGTTTCTAGTCTGTCCTCACAAATTCTTTCTTGCAAATTGCAGTTACAGTGATCTTCCCAAAGTACAATGCTAATTATGACAAGTTTCTGCTTAAAATCCTTAAATGTCTCCATGATTACTACAAGATTAAGTTCAAGTTCCTCAGAAAGGCCATAAGACCCTCCATGATCTTAGTCTGCCTTCTCCCATTTACCACTCACCACCAGGCCCTCTAAGCTAAGAGCGTTCTGTACCACTTAGAATTTCCCCCAAAGCACCGTATCCTTATCTGTGCACAAGCATGTGCCTGGGATGCCTGTTTGTCCCCTTTGCCTATCCTATTTATAGTCCAAGACTCGGTCTAAGCGCTGCCTTGTCCAGGAAGTATTCTCTGACCCTCTGCATCTGGGTTAGATTATCCTCCTTAATACCCCCCAAACCAGCCAGTGCACACCACAGAAAAATACCAGCTATCTGTTTTTTTGCCTCTCCCACTGGAATGAGAGCTCCATGTTTATTCCTCTATGTATTCATCGTGCCTAGCGTGGTGCCTGGCACATGGTATCAATTACTTGTTGAATAAAGAAGTAAACACATAAATACATAAGTAAATAAGAGCTAGCCATTTAGGGATTATAATCAAGAAGGAGACATGATTCATTTGTTCAATAAACAATTATTGAGGGTGACTATGTGCCAGGCATTGGGGCTAGAGTGACAAAAGTGAAAAGTTTCCACATTGTTGGGACTTCCATTTTAGTTGGGGAGGGGGGAAGGGAGGGGTGACAAAGAAGTGAAGAGACCCATATAACCTGTTATATGGTTATATGATAGAGACTAAGTGGGAGGATGGGGGCAGTGGGTGCTCATTTAGACCGTGTGGTCAGAGAAGTCCTCACCTGGAGGCCTAAATGGCAAAAAAAGAACGAGTGACATGGAAAACTAGAGTCAGAGCAGTCGAGGGCAAGGCGAAGTGCAGAGTCAGTACCTGGGGCATATCCGTAGCAGCGAGAAGGCCCACGTGGATAAGGGTGGCAAACTGGTGTAAGAACCATAGGAGATGAGAATGGCCAGGTAGGGAGGAACTGAACCATGTCGAGTCCTGTGGGCCCTGGCATGGAGTCTGGATCTCATTCAAGAGGGGACAGGGAGTTATGGACGGATTTCAAGCAGAGAAGTGACATGATGTGACTTTCCTCTCGGAAAGGTATGTCTCTCTGTGAAATGACGCAGAAGCAAAGGTAGAAGCAGACTCACCAGTTAAAAGTTTGCCTTCGTCCAGGCCGGAGGCAGAGGTGGTTCATCGAATGTGGCCGTGGGAAAGATTCAAAATGGACGGATTTGTGATCTCGTCTTGACATTATCAGATCCACATTCTGGAAGCAAATTCTGATGGCCATGTGGAGAAGAAACGCCATAAGGGAGCGGTGAAAATTAAGGCAGAAAAGCCAGTGGGGAGGCTGTTATAATCATCTAATATGAGAATATCACGGAGAGGTGACTAACAGGCCTGCTGTATGAGATTAAAACATGAGGATCTTTCCACCAGAGAGATGAAGGCTCTCTGAAACAATCCTGTGAAGTAAGGATTGTTAACCCATATTACAGATGAGGAAATGGGAGCAGAGATCAATCATTTATGAGTTGTATACCAATAAGCCAAGACCTGAGTTCTAGAGCCCAGGCTGTTTTCATGAATCATCTAGCTCTTCCCTTAAAAGGAAGAGGCTGGACACCAAAGTCAGCTTCAGAAAACAAAACATCATGGCGGGAAGAGAAAGAGAAAGCCTTGGAAGCCCATCCAGGGGAGGAGTTCGATTACAATCCCTACAGGCCAAATCCCCTGTGGGATGGGAACTATCAAGGTTAGTTTCGGAGGCAGGCCTGATTCAATAACTCTATTGGGGATGATTCTTAGGGACCCCGTCTGGGAGAAGTGTGAAGAGGAGAAAAACCCAGGATTCCAGCCCTCCCAGTTCTCCCGCTGCCACTTCAGGTCACGAAACGACAGTGTTATTCATATCCTTGTGGAGGTGACCACAGCCCAGGGTGCTGTTCACAGCTACCTGGGCTCCCCTTTCTGGATCCACCAGGCTGGTAAGAACTTTCTTCCCTTCTCCTCCCACCTACTTCCTGCCCCTACCGCCCCTGACCCCATGCCCAGGATCACCAGCTCTGGCACTTCTGACCCATGGCCCTGGGGGCATGATGTCTCATGCACAGAAGGGCTTAGGCCAGTCCCTGCTGGCCTCCCTGTAGTGCTCATCCCCACTCCAAACTTGCACTGGAGGGAGGTCTCCAGTGGGCAGCTGGAATTGGAATGGCAACACCCATCATCCTGGGGAGCCCAAGAGACCTGCTATCAGCTCCGATACACAGGAGAAGGCCATCAAGACTGGAAGGTATGATCGAGGATAAAATGCCCACAGATCTCAGTACACAGGGTACTCCCAAGTTTCATCAGGTCTGCTATCAAGAGTGAAGGTATCCATGTATCTGTGTCTGGGTTTGTATATCTGTGTCGCTCTGATTCAACTGGTATCTTAATCTTTCTTGGGCATCTGATACTGTTCACTACTCCCATTTAAAATTTTCTCTTTCCTTTGCCTTTGGGATATCAGTCCCCTGATTCTCATACTACTTCTCTGGCTGAACCTTCTCCCTTTTTCCTGGCTCTTCCTTTGCCACCCTTCCCTAATATGTTTTGCTTCCTGTAGTCCCATTCTAGACTCTTCTTTTCTCTTATAGTTTTAATGACTACGCATTAACTAGCCCAAACGTATCATTCCAACACCCATATGGAAAGGAACTTCTATGCCCTAGGTAGATTACCTAAACTTTGGAAGTCTCAGTTTTGTCACTGGTGAGATGGAGATACAGTATTTATCTTCCAGAGCTGTAGTAAAAAATTAAATATATAAATATCTAGCATACTGCGTGGCGGATAGAAGGTACTCAATATACATTAAATATTACTTGCTCTACTTTTATTCTCATTAACCATATGTATATACAACCTCTTACCAGACAGCTCTGCCTAAAAGCCGCCAGGGGCATTTCAGACCCAATATATCCAAAACTAAACTCATCCTCCTCCCCAAGTTTATCTTACCTTTGTATTGGGGTATGTTACATTCAGTAAAACACATAGATCTTAAATATACAATGGATCAATTTGTACATGTATACACTCATCTAACCATTACCCAGATCAAGCTATAGGTTATTTCTAGCACCTCAGAAGCTCCTCAAGCCCCTTACAGTCACACACACCCCAAGGTAACCACTCTTCTGACATCACCATGGATACGCTTTGACTGTTGTTGAAAACCTGAGAAAATAGAACCAGGTGGTATTTTGTCCTCAAACTGACTTCTCTGTTCGCTGACAGTGACTCTACCACGTACCCTGTTATCCAAGCCTGGAATCACCCATAACTCTTCTTCCTTTTCCCTCGTCCCTTCCCTCCATCCATCAACACGGAAGTTGAGTTTATTGTACTAACAGTCCTCAAATCCCTACTACCACTGCCCTTAGCTCATCTTTGACCACCCGGCCTGCGCGTCCATGCCTTTAACACACTGAATTACTCTGTAAGCCCCAACCAAGCAGCTCAGGCAGCATGACGTGCGTCCTCATGCTCCCATTCTGCCTTACGTATATCATCATTATAGCACTAATTACTTGTAATTATTTACCGGTTTGCATGTCTTCCTCATGGGACTTGTGAGAAACCATGCTCCTTTATCCTTTTCCCCAGTGCCTAGCCCAGTGGCAGATCCCCAGCAGGTAGTGAATGTTTGCTACGTGATGGCTAGTCTCCCCGCTTGTCCGCACGACGCTTGTTCCCTCTGCTTGGAATCTGTCCCTGTACCCTCAGCACCTAGCATCCGCTGCTGGATGCGCGTTACTTGTGAACAGTCTGTGTGGCCCTGAATAGCTGAATGTGCCCGGGGTTTCCGTCGCCTGACCTGGACCCGGGGGAGCGCTTCTGGCGGGATGTCCGCGTGACCTGGTCAGTCTGCACTTGTCTATGCATTTGTGTCAGGATGAGTAGTCGGTTCTCTGTGCAGACGAGGTCTGCGTGCCAGCGTGTGTGTCGGGACGTGTTTCTCTAAGGTCGTGCGTCGGGAGGGCGAGGCTCCCTGTCGGGGTGCTCTGTCTTGCAAGTTTTCGCCGGGATGCATGTATTCTGTCGGGGAGGCTCTTTGGGGGGGATCCCCGGAGATTCAAAGCGGTAAACCTTCGGCCAAAAGGATGCCAGGCTGTCGAGGCCCCGACCGACGCGGGCGCAGCGCCGCCGGGAGCCTGCCCACCGGCCCGTTCCCCCTCTGCGCAGGTGCTGGAGCCGCCTCTCGGGGCCCAGGGAGAGACCCTGGAGCTGCGCCCGCGCTCCCGCTACCGCTTGCAGCTGCGCGCCAGGCTCCACGGCCCCACCTACCAAGGCCCCTGGAGCGCCTGGTCCGACCCAGTGCCGGTGGAGACCACCTCGGACACCGGTGAGGGCTCGGCGGCGGGCAAGGCGCTCTGCGGCTGCGCGAGTGGGAGGGGGCGCCGGCGCAGCGAGGGGCGGGCGCTGAGGGGGGCCGAGGGGCGGGGTCCGGCGGGCCTGGGGGCGGGGCTCCGGCCCAGGGCGCGGAGGTCTGACTGGGTTTGTCCCCTAGCCTGGATCTCCTTGGTGACCGCCCTGCTCGTGGCGCTCGGCCTCAGCGCCCTCCTGGGCCTGCTGCTGCTGAGATGGCAGTTTCCTGCGCGCTACAGGTACCGCCCCGGTCACTCGGGAGACGGGTGGGGCCGGAGGCGTCTAAACAAGCCTCCCAGGGTTCCTCTGTGGCGCCCGCGCTCCCGAGGACCGAGGACCGCACGTCCACACCTGTGCTTCAGCCCCTTCCTGCACTCTCCCCTGGGAGTCGCACGCTTGCTCACCCTCTAACAGGCCCGCTATACCGGACCCCTCGAGCAACCCCACCTACTCCCATCTCAGTAACGGGCTGCTGTCCGCCCGTCGCCCAAACTGGAACACTGGGCGCCTCCCCCCCTTTATCCAGTCCGGCCGGGTCTGCTCCTTCCACCGCCTAATGTCGCTCAAACAATGGGCCCCTTTTTTCGCCCTACAAACACTCCCGGGCTCGCTGAAACAGAGCCTCTTCACCCTCCAATCTGGCCTCACACAGCCACCCAAATAATCTTTCTAAAACGCACACGTGCACTTGTCACTCCTCTCCTTAAGTCTTATTCCTAGCTCCGAGGATAGAGTCCAGACTCTGGAAAGTCCAGACTCTGTAGCATCTGCCCCCCCCCCCCGCCAGCCTTTCCACCCCCTCCCACCCTGTGCATCGGCTTTGCCAAGCTGTTGCTGATTTCCTCCACAAGTCCAGTGGTTTTACTTCTCAGTGCCTTTGTATGCGCTGTCCCCTCTGCCAGGGATCTCCTCCCCGCATGACTAACACGCCTTCATCTTTAAATAACTTTCTCCACCAACTCCTAGAAACCTTTCCTCAACCCTCCCTTATGGGTTACTCTCTTTGTGCCCCAGTACAGACCTCTACCACAGCACCAGTAGCATTTCACGGTATTTCTTTCTTTGTAAGTCTTCCCTATACCTTATTTGGTCATCTTTAAATCCTCAGCACAGTGCCTGCCAAACAGCATACCCTTAAATAAATGTTATTAATGACTTGTTTATCTGGGAAGACTAAGGCTGAAGAGAAATGTCACTGGAAGTTATAAACATGAGGATAGAAAAGTAAAACAAACAAACATGAGGATAGAGTCCGTACCACCTCAGTCCTTCCTCTGGTAACATCTCTTGGTTCTTGAGGACTTGGAAGGTGACTCCTCCAGGCAGCCTCTCTAGGTGACCCTAGACTAGGTTAGATGTCCGTCCTCTATGCTCCCATCTCTCCTTGAACATGTTTTTCTTCGAATTTTTAATTCACTCATCTGTATGAGCAGACCGGATTGGAGCCTCTATGCAGGTAATCAGATCCAACCCAGAAGTTGGGGGAGAAGAGGAAGGAGATGCTGCTGAACCAGCCAAACTCAGCTCCCTGTCCTCTCTTTGCCAGATAAGTCTCACTGCTCCCCTGGAGAGATATAAGTGAGGTCACAAAAGAAGCCTGAAATGTTGTTCAACTCAAGTCTATCCATGTGGAAATATGAGCCTCAAGAATCGCAGGGTCCCCCAACTTACCTTAGTCCACACTCGTCCCAGAGAGACCACCTTCCCCAGTAACTTAGTAATAAGCCCCTCTGGTTCTCTTCATTCACCCAGTCAACTAATTTCTTGAGGACCTACTATAAGCCAGACAGTGTTCTATCCCCTGGAGATAGAGGGCTGAGCAAACAGACAAACTCTTTGTTCTCATGGAGTTTATATTCTAGTGGACTGAGACAGACAGACACAAATATATGTGATAATATAACGTGTAAACAATAAGTCAAGTGCTATAAAGAAAAATAAATTGAGCAGGAAACAGGGACAGGGAAGGGAGCTGGTACTATTTTAGACATGGCAGTCGGGGAAGGCTTCTCTCTCAGGATGACATTGGAGCAGAGACCTAAATGAAATGAGGGAACAAATCAAGAGGCACAGGGAATAGCAAGTATTAAGGCCCTGAGGCAGGGATATTTGAGGACACTAAAAACCCTTTTTTGAACCCCCCCTTCCCTCCTTTTCACCTATGCCCCTCTAGCTTATCTTATTGCCTTGACTACACTCTTACTTCTCCAAGCCTTACTGCCTAACCTCAGCCTCAACTCCCCGCCACCTCAGTGTTCTCTTCCTCCCTCCCAGTTCACTCCTGTGACTCTCAGTCTCCTCTTCCTTCTCCCCAAGGAGCCTGAAGCATGCCCTGTGGCCCTCACTTCCAGACCTGCACCGGGTCCTAGGCCAGTACCTTAGGGATACGGCAGCACTAAGTCCGGTAAGTACATTCCCTTCTCCACTCCCCAGCACCAGCCCTGCCTGGAGTTGGATCCTTGCCCGATTGCACACTTTTCCAAGGCCCTTACCCACCAGCATACCATTCCTGGGCCCTACGCCCAGCTAACCCTCCTTCCTGCACCGTCCAAGTCCTCCTCCCCACTGCGCCTGCTCTAAGACAGATTCTTTCCCCCCATCTCTCCCAGCCTAAGGCTGCAGTCTCAGATGCCTTTGAGGATGTGGAACCCAGCCCCCTTGAAATTCTACCCAAGTCCTCAGAGAAGATCTCCGTGGCCCTGTGTTCCTCCCAGGCCCAGATGGACTACCGAGGATTGCCCCCTTCTTGCCTGGGGACCATGCCCCTGTGTGTGTGCCCACCCATGGCTGAGTCGGGGTCCTACTGCACCACCCACATCGCCAACCATTCCTACTTACCTCTGAGCTGTTGGCAGGCCCCTCTCTCCCGGTACCCTGGACAGATCCAAACCCGCCAGACTTCTTTTCCCAACCTCCCTACCCACCCCAGCCCCACAACACAAACATCTCAGACCTCACGTCCATCCCCCTCTGTCTGTCCTCATAGTTGGGCTCCCCGACACTGACAACGTTTGGTACTGCTGCAGACAAAAAGCCAGGACCCTCCCTCCTCACGCCAGGTTCATTTGACTAAGCTCCTCTAACTCACCTGCTTTCTCTCTCCTCCCTAATGCTCCACTCCTTGAAAAGACGTCTCCACATCCCCGCTTCCCATTTGCTCTTCAGACTACTTCAGTTCATTCCCCTACTTTGCTAACAAAACCACTCAGGCAGAATTCACGTCAAACCTTGTGATTGCAAGGTCCGGTAGGATCTGGTCAATCCTCAATTTATTTGACCTCTCTGCGGCATCTGTCATGGTGACTACTCACTTCTTTAAATTCTCTCCTACCTCGGCTTCCATAGTACCACCATCTCTCCTGGCTCTGAGTATTATGAGTAGTTAAAAGCATAAACTCTATAGTCGGAGCTGGGCTTATATTGCTCTCTTACCCACTTGCTAGCTGTGTGACCTTGGGCACATAACTTAAAAGTCTTTGTGCCTTGATTTTCTCGTCTATAAAACAGAGATGATGCCAGAACCCCACAGAGTTGTGAAGAGGATAAGTGAGCTAGTCTAAGTAGAGCACAGTGCCTAGGACGTAGTATGTTTATATCTGCACTATTGTAATTATTCCTTCCTGTTCTGTTATCCTGGCGTCTTTCCCAACCCTTAATTATTGTAGTTCCTCAAGAGTCCACTGCCTTTCCTGTCAGCCGACCATTGCAGAGTTCTCATCTCCAGCCCTGACACCTACCATACTTGTGCTCTTTATGCAAGAGCCTTTTACATGTCTGTCTCCTGCTACTAGGTTGTGAGCTCCTTGCGGGCCAGGGCTGTGATTTATTTGCCTTTGTCCCCAGCACCTAGAGCAGAGCTTGGTGCATGATAGTAGGCCTTCAATAAATGTTTTCTAAATGAAGGAAATCTTTCTAGACAATTCCAAGTGCCTTCATCCTCTAGGCCATTCAGTTGCAACAATAAATGTGCTTAGGTCAGGGGCGCCTGGGTGGCTCAGTCGGTTAAGTGTGCCTTAGGCTCGGGTCCTGACCCCAGGGTCCTGATCTCAGGGTCCTGGAATCGAGCCCGCACTGAGCCCTTCATTGGGCTCCCTGCTCAGCAAGGAGTCTGTTTCTCCTTCTCCCTCTGTGTCCCCCTTGTGCGTGCACTCACGCTCGCTCTCTCTTGCTCTCGCTCTCAGATAAATAAATAAAATCTTTTTAAAAATGTGCTTAGGCCATTCTGGTTATGGATTCCCCTGACTCATTCAAATTCGCAAATAAATGGTATTTTTTGTTTGTTCCAGACATACCCACTGTATTAATCAGGGTCTTGACAGAAATAGATGAGACACTCAAACTGGGCATCTCGGTGAGAGTTTAATAAAGGGCATGTTTATAAAGATAAGGCAGGATTTAGGAAAACCGTCAAGGAAGAATGCCGTACCCCAGTGCTAACAACAGCTGGGAGCTGGTACCACCCCAGGGGGGAGTGTGGTTACTAGACGTGGAGACTTTCTCTAAGAGAGGGCTGCCTGACTGGAGTGGTGACCTTCGGTAGAGAGCCAGCCTGTGAGGACACGGCAGGGAGAGAGTCGGGAGGATAAATAGCTCAGGCTCACTCTCCCTCCACCCTCCGTTGTTCTCCTCCGTGTTCGTTCGCTAGCACTGCCGTAACAAAGGACTACACAGTTGGTGGCTTAAACCACAGAAATGTCCTGTCTCACGGCTCTGGAGGCTAGAAGTTCAAGCGTCATTAGGGTTGGTTCCTTCAGAGAGCTGTGGGGAAGAATCTGTTCAGGCCTCTCTGCTAGCTTCTAGTGGTTCCCTGGCACTCTTGGTGTTGCTTGGCTTGGAGAAGCAATACCCCCATCTCTGCCCTCATCTTCACATGGCGTTCTCATGTGTGTCTGTGTCCAGGTTTCCCTGTTTTATAAGGACACCAATTTCACTGGATTGAATGACCCAAATGACCTCATCTTCATTAATTATATCTGCAGTGATCTTACTTCCAAATAAGGTTCCACTCTGGAGTACTGGGGCTTCAATTCAACATATGAATCTGGCGGGGGGGGCACAAAATTTAATTCATAGTATCCTCCCTTTGGTGGAACCCAAACAGAAACCAAAGACCAAGGGGATCCATTGATATAGGCCATATAAATCAGCTTCACAAGGCACAGGGTGTGGTAGAAATGGATGTAAGAGTAGGTCTGAGTGGGACAAATGGATGACATCCAGTATACTCATTTTCCATAATTCCTTCCCCTAGCCATGGTCAGGGCCCCAACTCTAACGCTAGGGACTCAAGACTAGGATTGAGATCCAAACCATGGAACTTCTCACATTTACACCCACTCAACCATCATGTCTTGACCACTTTTACCTACTAGGGTCCATCTCCTCCAACGGCACTGAGCTACTGCTTCAGCCCTCTAACTAGTATCTCTGCCTCCAGTATCTCTCCATAAACCCAACCTGTATGCTGCCTCCAGAGTGATCTTCCTATTCATCCCACCTCGTACCCCTAAATCTTTAGCTTTACTCTGCAGAACCCGATCTCTTCTTCGTCTAGTGCTTTCCTATGGTAGGATTAAAAGTATTAGCATCATGCCAAGCACATAGTAAATACTCAATGTTTATTGAGCTAATTTTGTTATCATCCCAACTGGGCTGTTCCACTGCCTAGATGTCACCTATATTTTATTCCTTCCATGCCCTTTGCTTTCCTAGACTCAAGTCCTTCAGGTGGGAGTTCTTCCATCTAACCAGCTCCTTGGCCTCTAATTATCCTTCTCTAAAGCCTTGTTCTCCTTCCCTTCAGTGTAAGAGGACATGATCTCTCTTTCCTAGACTGGAAAGCTCCCTGTGTTTTCTTTTTCTTTTTCTTTTTAAAGATTTTATTTATTTATTTATTTATTTATTTATTTATTTGACAGAGAGAGAGACAGCCAGTGAGAGAGGGAACACAAGCAGGGGGAGTGGGAGAGGAAGAAGCAGACTCCCAGGGGAGCAGGGTGGAAAGCTCCCTGTGTTTTCTACCCCATTTTTTCCTGGGTAAGGTAACCCAGGCACCTTGTTCTATCAGCTGGCCTTTGCCCGGCTTCTTTCGTTTCCCTTGGCTCTTTTGCCTTCACCTTCAAACATGCATTGGCCTCTTGGTACTGGTTCCCTCAAGTTCCTGTGCACTGCCCCTTTCTCAATCCCAAATTTCTCACACAAGTATCCCATGTTTGCTGCCTCTACACTCTCCCCATCCCCCGCCTTCTTTCTGCAGCCCCTGCTCCAAGCACTCACTCTTCTGATCCAGCTCTCTCCAAGGTCACTGATGATTTGTCAATGGCCCAATCTGACCTTTTCTGCCATCAGTCTTCTTGACCATTTTGCATATCTTAGAATTCCTCCCTCTTCAAGGTCCATGTCAGGATAATCTCCACTGGCTTCTTTCATTCCTTTATTGTAAAATGTAGAATTCTCTGAGGTTGTCCCCTTATTTAGACCCTATCCTTCTTTTTCTTTACAGTTAACCTTACTCCAGAAGCTTTCTGGCCATGTCCTGCGTTCAGATATGTTTTGCTTGGCTCCTGTCTATGCAGAAACTCATTGATTCCACAATGCCTAGCAGATAAAAGTCCAAACTCCTTAGCTTAACCTTTAAGGCCCTGACCAGCCTGACTCTAAACAACCTCTTCTCCGTTCTCTGAGGTTCAAGGTCCCCCTGTTTCCAACCTCAGGTCATCCAGGTAACTGGAAAAAAACAGAAAACTTCAAACTAAAACATAACAGCATTAAGTTTGGGCTAAGAGCACTAGATTTCTCTCCGTCATCATCAGAGTTGATCCAGATAATGATTGAAAACATGCTTTTTCCAGCTTCTCTCTGGGACAGTGTAGCGTATGGTTAGGTGTGCAGGCGTAAGCCAGATAGGTTGGTGCCGCTAGTTATTTTTGGCGGTATGCCTTCGGGCAAGTCTCTAACCTTTTTCTGACCCAGTTTCTTTGTCTATAAAAAGGGAATGGAGTATCTGCCTTGTGGGATTAAGGATTAAAGTCAATAATGTATGTAAACTGTTTAAACACAGTAGTTAGTAGATGGCCAATAAATGGTACCCATTATTATCTTTATTATTGCTGCTTCACCTCTAAGCATATTCACACAACTCATTCAAGTCCTTATTAGAGCACTGGATTGAATAGGAGTCAGACCTGGCTTCCCACCAACCGTGTGGTCCAGGGCAAATCCCTTCCCTGGGCCTTGGCTTTGTCATCTGTGAAATATGGGTATGTTGCCAGGGTGGGGAGGGTGCACCACGCGCAGATTAGGCTAGTGGATCTGCAAAATTCCTGACCCCTCTGAAGCCCCATGGACATAAGCCACCATGTCTCTCCAAAGGCAGTCCAATCTTATCTCCAGATAGGCAGCTCTGAGTCCTGATCTTTTTCTTGACCTTAAGGAATTCATCCCTTCTCCAGCCTCATTTTCCCTGTCTGGAAAACCACAACAAAACAATTTTTAAAGAACAAACACACGTGCTACTTCCTTCCTCGCAGCGCTCCTACAGGCACCAAGCTAACTAGCTCTGGCCTTCTTTCTGCTCCTAAGCTTCTCAATTCCTTCCCCACCGCTGCCCACCTGCCGCCTTTCCTTTCTCTGAATGGCTCAAGTGCTTTAGGTCCCTCCACCGAGATCTGCACTTAAATATATCATCAATACAATCCACATGCAGTTTTTTAAAAAAATTTTTAGATATGTATTTTTGAAGTATAGTCGACATACAGAGTTATGTTAGTTTCAGGTATACAGCATAGCAATTTGATAGTTCTATGTATTACTCAGTGCTCACCATGATAAGTATAGTCACCATGGTGACAACCATATATTATTATACTATTATCGACTATATTCCCTATGCTGTGCTTTTCATCTGTGACTATTTTATTTTATTTATTTTTTTTTTTTAAGATTTTACTTACTTATTTGAGAGAGAGAGAGAGCAAGAGCACAAGCAGGGGGGAAGGGGCAGAGACAGAGGGAGAAGCAGACTCCCTGCTGAGCAGGGAGCCAGACATGGGACTCGATCCCAGAACCCTGAGATCATGACCTGAACTGAAGGCAGACACTTAACCAACTGAGCCACCCAGGAGCCCTCTGTGACTATTTTACAACTAGGAGTTTGTACTTCTTAATCCCCTTCACCTGTCTTACTCATCACCCCACCCACCTTGTCTCTGGTAACCATCAGTTTGTTCTCTGTATTTGTCTTTTCTGTTTTTTTCACTTTTTTTCTTTATTTTATTTTTTGGATTCCACTGTAAGTGGAATTACATCGTATTTGTCTTTCTTTGACTAATTTCACTTAGCATAATACCTTCTAGGTCCATCCATGTTGTTGCAAATGACAAGATCTCATTCTTTTTTTATGACTGAGTAATATTCCAATATATGTGTGTTAATATGTATCTTTTTTTTAAGTTTTTATAGTAATACCAGTTAGTGAACATACAGTGTTATATTGGCTTCAGGTGTACTTAAGAGTGCTTCAACAATTCCACACATCATAACACGCGCACTCCCGGCGCACATCCCACGCATTTCAAGCGCGAAGGGGAAGCCGAGGAATGAATGGAAGCGGCTCGGGAATGCGGCCCAGCGCAGGCCCCGCCCCCAGGCGCGCCCCGCCCCGCCCCGCCCCGCCCCTCCTCTCTCGCTTTCAGACACCCGTTTTCTGGGGACAGGTCTTAACCCTCTCACTCTTCAAATCACGTCCCATGGCTGGGTTCTCGTGAGATCTGTGACTTGCACCGGAAGACCCGCCTTCTGTGCCGTAAAAGGCCAATGGGCGAAGGCGACGGTTGCGGCGGTTGGGTTTTGAAGGAGCCAATGAGTGCTCCGAGCGGAGAGTTTAAGAAGCGTAGGTCGGCACCGCTCAAGCCGGTCCGCGATTGGAACCTGCTGGGGGTGAAGGTGAGAGGCGGCCGGGGGTCCCGGGGCGGCCGGGGTGGCCCTGAGTGAGTGGCCAGCCGTCCCAGATCGAGCACGGTCGCCTTTTCCTCCAGGACTCGGCGGGCACCCACTCCAAGGACCCCAGCCCCTGCAGACGCCCCCATGGCGCAGTTCGTGTTCGAGAGTGACCTGCACTCGCTGCTGCAGCTGGACGCACCTATCCCCAATGCACCCCCCGCGCGCTGGCAGCGCAAAGCTAAGGAAGCCGCGGGGCCGGCCCCCTCACCCATGCGTGCGGCCAACCGATCCCACAGCGCCGGCAGGACCCCAGGCCGAACTCCCGGTCCGTGGGGTGCGGCGGGACATCGGGAAGGGACAGGGGATGGCTGAGAGCAGCCTTCGTGCCTCCTCCCCCAGGAGCCTGGTCAGACTCTCTGGCTTCCCTCTCCCCGCCCCAGGCAAATCCAGCTCCAAGGCTCAGACCACTCCCAGCAAACCTGGCGGTGACCGCTATATCCCCCATCGCAGCGCTTCCCAGATGGAGGTGGCCAGTTTCCTCCTGAGCAAGGAAAACCAGCCTGAAGACAGCCAGACGCCCACCAAGAAGGTATGTGGCCCAGAGGGGCTTAAGGCACAAGACCCGCCTGTGTAATCTGGATCATGCCATCGTGCCTCACCCCCACCCTTTGTGCCAGGAACATCAGAAAGCCTGGGCTTTGAACCTGAACGGTTTTGATGTGGAGGAAGCCAAGATCCTTCGGCTCAGTGGAAAACCACAAAATGCCCCAGAGGGTAAGACCCGAAGTTCTTGGTTCTTGGAGGGAGGTGTCAGCCCATCCCTGGGGTTGAGGGGAGATGCCTGTCTGTTCTTCCCACCTGAGACTGAGGAGAGGGGAGGTATTGACCTTCCAGGCTAGGGGCAGGGGGAGGAGTCAGTTGTCCCAGTGTGTGGACCCACTCCTTTGCCGTTGCCACAGGTTACCAGAACAGACTGAAAGTGCTTTACAGCCAGAAGGCCACGCCTGGCTCCAGCCGGAAGACCTGCCGTTACATTCCTTCCCTGCCAGACCGAATCCTGGATGCCCCTGAAATCCGGAATGACTACTGTAAGTGCAGCCTTCTCTTTACCCATTGGATGGAGGAAGAGGGCCCGGGGACCAGGCAAACAAGGAAGCTCATGCTCTTCCCTTTCCCTGCCCTGGCAGACCTGAACCTTGTGGACTGGAGCTCTGGGAACGTACTGGCTGTGGCGCTGGACAACAGCGTGTACTTGTGGAGTGCTAGCTCTGGTGACATCTTGCAGCTGCTGCAGATGGAGCAGCCTGGGGACTACATATCTTCTGTGGCCTGGATCAAAGAGGGCAACTACCTGGCTGTGGGCACCAGCAATGCTGAGGTGCAGGTGAGACCTGTCCCTGTGCCGCAGTTCTGTGGCGCCCAGACCCAGGGGGCTTGTCGGGCAGGAGGGTGTTCATGGCAAGTCACAACCTGATCCCAGCAGCCTTCTCTCTCTAGCTATGGGATGTGCAGCAGCAGAAGCGGCTTCGAAACATGACCAGTCATTCCGCCCGAGTGAGCTCCCTGTGTTGGAACAGCTATATCGTGTCCAGGTTTGTGGTGGTAGCTAGTCTGTTGTGAAGTCAGTCCGATCTTTGCCAGCTCTCCCCAGAGGTGCGCCTCGGAACTGAAGCACCTCACTGAACCTCATTCCCTTCCCCCCTGCAGTGGCTCACGTTCTGGCCACATCCACCACCATGATGTTCGGGTGGCAGAACACCATGTGGCCACCCTGAGCGGCCACAGCCAGGAGGTGTGTGGGCTGCGCTGGGCCCCAGATGGACGACATTTGGCCAGCGGTGGCAACGATAACTTGGTCAATGTGTGGCCTAGTGCTCCTGGAGAGGGCGGCTGGGTTCCCCTGCAGACATTCACTCAGCATCAAGGGGCTGTCAAGGTGAGAGTGGGTTGGGTTGGGGCCTCTGCAGGCCGTCCCCCAGAACCTGGGCACTCTTAAGGGGAGATGGGATGGTAGGATTGATCGGGATTGCCCTGTGACCCCTGTAGATCCTTGTCTAGTTCTTGTACCTGCTGACCCCACCTTATCCTACCTAGGCTGTAGCTTGGTGTCCCTGGCAGTCCAATGTCCTGGCAACCGGAGGGGGCACCAGCGACCGACACATTCGCATCTGGAATGTCTGCTCTGGGGCCTGTCTGAGTGCTGTGGATGCCCAATCCCAGGTAGTCTTTTGCCTGTTCCACCTCTCCCTCCCGGAAGTATTCTTACTCTGTACGGTCTTCCTTGGGCAACTGTCCCCTCCAGTGGCTTCACCAACTCTATACCCTGATGATTTCCAAAATTCTAACTCAGCTCTCGTTCAAGAGGTCCAGACCATACTAATGTCCGTGGCTTAACTCCAACCTCATGTCCTATAGGCAGCAACACCCTAATATATCCTAAATTAAATTTGTCACTTCTTGTCTCCCTGAAATGTGTTTCCCCTCCTCTTATATGGAGAGAGATAGAACTTATTCAGAAATCTGCAAAACTTCTAGAATCTTTCTTCCTCCTCACCTAGTCCCCAAAACACATCATTTTTACCTCAGTATCATTCACATGGGTCCCCTCCCCTCTTGGTCACTCTTCTTCCCGGTGGAGGCCCATTGCACTGATCTCTCAGCACCCTTTTCTTATCTCCTCCAGTCTGTCCTCTGCACTGGGTCTCGTGGTCTCTTACTGTCCTAAAACCCTGCAGGAGCTCCCTATCACCTGCAGCACTTAATCCACATCGGGTGGGATGACATTTGAGGCCCTTGCTGGTTGTCTCCCTGCACCTACTCCAGCTTTCTCTCCTTCCACCCTCGTCTCCCCCTGCAGCCTTCATTCTGTTCTAAACTTGGGCTCTGGAGCCTGAGTTCAAATTCTGGCTTTGTCACCTACTTAAACTTGCATGTGCTCTTAGGCAACTTGCTGACTTCCTTCTTCTTGATTCCATACCTGTTAAAATGGATAGTAATTCTAACTCTCAAAAAGCTTTTATAAGAACTGTGATGATTCAAGTCTGAGTCTGGCACCTGGCAGGGTGCCTAACACTCAAATGGACTTAGTTCTCATTTGAGTAGTGTTGGCTCTATGTATGTCGTGCCCACACCCCAAACCCTCTCCACAGGTGTGCTCCATCCTCTGGTCTCCCCACTACAAGGAGCTCATCTCAGGCCACGGCTTTGCCCAGAACCAGCTGGTTATTTGGAAGTACCCAACCATGGCCAAGGTGGCTGAGCTTAAAGGTAGGTGCTTATCAGATATTTACCCAAAGGTACAAAAGTAGTGATCCGAAGGGGCACCTGTGCCCCAATGTTCATAGCAGCAGTGTCCGTAATAGCCAAACTGTGGAAAGAGCTGACAGATGAATGGATGAAGATGTGGTATGTATATATACAATGGAATACTACTCAGCCATCAAAAAAAAGAAACCTTGCCATTTGCAATGATGCGGAAGGAACTAGAGGGTATTATGCTAAGTGAAGTAAGTCAATCAGAAAAAGACAACTATCATATGATCTCACTCATGTGGAATTTAAGAAACAAAACAGGATCATAGGGGAAGAGAGGAAAAAATAAGACGAAACCAGAGAGGGAGACAAACCATAAGAGACTCTTAATCATAGGAAACAAACTGAGGGCTGCTGGAGGGGAGGGAGGTGGGGGGATGGGATAACTGGGTGATGAGCATTAAGGAGGGCACATGATGTAATGAGCACTGGGTGTTATATGCAAGTGATGAATCACTAAACTCTACCTCTGAAACAAAAAAAAAAAGGAAAACCCATGAGGGGAACAGGTTTGAAGTGAACGGTGATGAGTTTCCTTTTGAACATGTTAAGTCTGAGCTGCCTCTGAGATACTAAGTTGGGGTGTCAGTCAAGCAGTCTTATCTAAGACTAATAAGCCACTGACACGTACCTCTGAAACTAATAATAGATTATATGTTAATTGAACTTAAATTTTAAAAATGGGTCAACATAAAAAAAGAAAAAGGTAGGTGCTAAGTGACCAAAGCCAGACACAAAAGGCCACATATTACATATGACTATTCACATGAAGTGTCCAAAGGAGGCAAATGCAAGGAAATAAAACAGATTGATGGTTACCTTGGGCTGGGGGGAAGGTGAGGAGGAGACTTTATGGAGCGATGAAAACATTCCGGAATTATTGTCGTGATGGTTGCACAACTTTGTGAAAATACTAAAAACCAGTCAACTGTATACTTCACAAGGATGACTTCTATGTTACGTGAGCAATTATCTCAGAGGCGTTATAAAAAACAAAAAAGGTGGGGGGCCCTCAATATTGGAGGCTGGAGGTGTGTCTGCATTTATACGCACTGCTCTCCCTTTTGCCCTCCTCGTGCCTCAGGTCACACGGCCCGGGTCCTAAGTCTGACCATGAGCCCAGATGGGGCCACCGTGGCCTCAGCAGCAGCGGACGAGACCCTGCGGCTATGGCGCTGCTTCGAGCTGGACCCCGCGCGGCGGCGGGAGCGGGAGAAGGCCAGCGCGGCCAAGAACAGCCTCATCCACCAAGGCATCCGCTGAGGACCAACTCCTCACCTCACTTGTGTGGGTTTTTTATTTTTCTAATAAAGTCATGTCTCCCTCTCTTCTCTTTGTATGACCTCTGTCCCAGCAGCCTTCCCAGAGGCTCCCCTCCACTGTCCTCAGAGAGCCAGAACCGTCCCTCCCGTTTGCAGACAGGGCTGGCGCCTCTCCCGTTCACACACGTACACACGCAGCCTCGGTGGTTTCCTCTGTCACTTTTAATGAAGACCTAAGTGAGTGAGCAGCCGCCACAGGCTGTATTCCCAGGCCCCCCACCCACCCTGACCTTTGGCCGAGAAGCTTCTGCTTCAGTGTGGGGTAGGGAAGGAGGGATCCTGGGTCCACAGTGACGGATTATTGCTGACCTCTTCAGTGTGAGGAAAAAGGCCACAAGACCCTGGCGGGGGCCAGTCCTGAGTGCTCCTCTCCCAAGCTGAAGGCAGGGAGGGGGAGTAGCGTCCAGCCCTTTCAGCCCCCAGCTCTGGAGTGGCATGAGCCCATGTCCTTGGAGCTGGCCGGGAGAAGGGGGCGAGGAGCGGAAGCCGTGGTCCCCTGTGTACCAGCCGTGGGAAGGGGAGGGCCTGTCCCCTGCTCAGTCCTGACCGCACAGGCCCTGGTCACAGGTCACTGGTGTCGGCGGGGAGAAGTCAGATGCTGCCCAAGGCGCAGTCCTGAGGCACTTAGGTGGGCACCTGGCGAGGCCACGCTTCTCAGTTGGCCTTGACTTTGGTGGTACCTGGAGCTCCGTTCTGCTGAAGCACACGGGGCAGCCGCTTGCCCTTGGTGTAGGAGTGGTACCAGAAATTGGAGAAGAGCACGAAGAAGATGGTGCCATACACCCAGATGAGGTGAATGATGGTGGGGTACTGGTAGTCACAGCGGGGCAGGAAGTAGTACTGCGAGATGTGCAGCGAGACCAGGACGAACTGGATCTAGAATGAGAAAGGGGTCAGGGGACAGGGGAGGTGGCGGACAAAGACCAAATGTGGAATGTGGAGGCATGGGGTCAAAGGTGAGGCAGGCTTAGTAAAGGCAGGATCCAGACCAGGAAGGCTGGGGGTGGTTACGGGCCAGGCCCCTCACCAGCTGGATGGCTGTCATGTGCTTTTTCCACCACAAGTAGGGCTGAGCGACCGGGCCGAGGGCGGACAAGCCATAGTACAGGTACATGACCACATGCACACAGGAGTTGATCATGGCGTGGAAAGAGCCCATTCCTCCTGTCGGGACAATGAACAGGGTCAGGAGAGTCGAGCTGCTGGTCCTCAGTGCCTGCCCCTCTTCCCGCAGTGGCCTTCACCACTCACCCGGGGCGATTTTTACCCCCCACCACCAGCTCCAGGGAAGCACTGAGTGGTGGAAGACATGTAGGAAGGTCACCTGTCCATCTTTTTTCCGGAGAATGAAGATCACCTGAGAAGAGTAGGGAACTGGGATTGAGAGCCAGGGCCTCTCCTTTCTCCCCCCAGCATCCTCGGATCTCCTATAACCACTCACCGTGTCCATCAGCTCGATGAACTTGGAGAAGAGGAAGAGCCAGGCCACTTGAACCATCTGCAAGAAGTCAGGCAGCCTGAGGACCCCCACACTACTCCACCAACTTCCCTGAACTGGCCCATGAGCCCAGGTCACAGCCAAACTGCTATCCCCAGGGTGTTATAACCTAGCTCCCCCCACTCCGCCCCCACTTACCCTTAGTGCCTCCGGGCTGTTAGAATAGTCCACGGGATCGCAGCGCCAGGTGTAGGTAGTCAACCAGCCAGACATCAAGAACTAGGAAGGGGTGTGGATTGGACCACCAGAGATCCACCCTGCCCAATCCCTCCTGCTATCTAGCTGAAGAAATGGATCTGAGCCTCTCTGGAAAGGAGATGCCATGCTCTGACCCCAAGGCCTGCCCCTTCTCCTGCCAGCAGGAATGAAACCTAGGCATCCCAGGGGCCCACCTCATAGACAATGTAGAGGGAGAGCGCCACCAGTGAGAAGTTGTAGACAATCATGAAGCCCCGGAGCTGGAAGGGCTTCCGATTGGCCATGATGCGGGGCCCGAGGGAGAGCACGAAGTACACGTAGGTCAGGAGGATGGAGGTCATTAGCAGGGGGGACCCCATCAGAGGGTAGCCCTGGATCCGAGGATCTGTGGATAAGGGTCAAGGAGTCAGGAAGAGTCACAGGGACCAAGCGGCCCCCACCAGGTGTACAGGCATGGCGTCGGGTCACAGAGGGTCAAGGGGTTTGCAGGGACTCTCCAGCAGGAGACAGTCCTAGATCCAGGGATCCCGGGGCAGGAGGGAGGACAGCATCTTACCCGCGTACGTCATCATCTCCTGGTACAAGTTCACGACCGCCTCCATCCTGGCTAAGGAATCTGGGGAGGCATGGGGGGCCATGGGTGTCAGGGCTGGCTATGCCCCCATCCCACCCCTGACCCACAGACAGGACACAGACCAGATGAGACAACTCCCGACACCTTGCAGAAAGGACAGAAGAGTGAGGAAGGAACGGCTGGGGACTGGGGGCAGGAGGCACGGCTTCCCCACATCCTGCCTGCTGGGAAGGGCTGTTCCGCCCCCCTCTCCGCACCTCACTCGCCCCCCTCACTCCCTGCTCCGCCACCCAGATTCCTACCACCCGACCTCACCTCCCCTCTCCAATGGTGAACTCTCCAGTTGTGGTCTCCTTCCGGAGACTCTTGCCTCTCCTCTCCAGAATGACCGCCTCTCCCTTCCCAGCCAGTCTCCCACCTCTCTTTTCTCCCCAGGGATCCTCCCCTCCGACCGCTCCAATCCACCTTCAGGAAGCTCTCAGCTCCCGGGAAGACTCCCCCCACCCCTGCCCGTTGCTCCTCTCTTCTGCCCTCCCCAGGCTCTCACCTCCAGCGACTCTCTCCGCTCTCCGCTCCCCGCTCCCCTCCTCTCCGGCACTCCCCTCCTGCCCTTCCTCTCCGGAGCCTGGTTCTTTGAGACTCCTGCCCCGGCGGCTCCACCTGTCTGACTAGATCTGGGAGCGCCCCGCCCTCCACCCGCCCCCGCTGCCCTGCGCTTGGGGTGGAGGGCGGGTCCAGGCCACAGGTCAGGGCCCGGAGGAGCAGGACCCACCAGGATTGAGAAAGCCAAGAGTGAAGCATGGGACTCACCACCCACCCACCCCGGATGGCCACATGAGCTAAGGTTCTAGCTTAGTTTTGAGCGAGAAACCTCGCGGGGCTCCAGCCCTAGCCTTGGCCCAGAGAGAACTGCTGAAAACCCACACCCAGCATCTTCTCCTAAACTAGCCATAGATTCTCAGTTGGTCCTGCTTCAGGATGGGTACAATCACCCTTCTCTCCCTGGGAGGGGCAGGGAGGCCAGTGGCATGTGAGGAGGTGGGTGAGTGGGGGAGGTCTCAGGAATCTTCCCCTCCCTTAGGGAGGGTCCTAATGAGCTAGGCCCTCTCCCTCTCAGAACCTGAAGGAATGTCGGGGGAGGCCCAGACCCAGGAGAGCCTGGGATGCCAAGGCTGTCCCAGAGGGGCAAGGCACTCCCCAGCCAGCCAGGGCAGCAGATGGCCTGGGAACTGCCTGCATTCTAGCATGCCAGGTGCCCCCTAGCCGTGCAGGCACAGGAATATACACGTCGCTCACCTCCACCGAGGCCGTCCACGTACCCCTCACACACTCACCTGGGCACACAACCCACGGATGCTCTTGCAGCCTCCATGGGGACCCCAACCGCCCCCACCATGGTCAGGGCCCAAGCCCTCCCTCTCGCACAGCTCTCCCCAGCACCAAGGACAGGCCGACCCAGGGCTGGCACACCTGAGTACACTACACGCAGGGCCCACACACCCCCTGCTGACATTCACCACCCCCCCTGACACACCACCCAAGCAAGCCCCCGTGGACTTTGGCATGCAGAGTTTTTGATACTCAGACCCACTCCTAACTCCATTCCCACTGGCAACACACCCAAACCACTCACATGGCCGCCTTCCCTGGTCCTGCACCATGTGCAAATGCTCGCGCTCACACTCCCGGGCCCACACGCAGCTTTACTCACACGTACGTGAGTCACAGGGAAATGTGGTCACAGACATAAACTCAGACACCCCACTTAGAGATGAATGAACATAAAATCACCCTCCCCACATTCAGACACACCTGCCTTCGGTCATGCACACAGATCTCTTTCACGGACGACAACAGCCATTCATTCATTCACAATCGGACCCCGCTGGCCGCCTGTCCTGTGGTGGGGCCTACCTGGCAGCGGCCTGCGCTCACACACACAGCTCCTCCCTGACCCATGTGAGCCTGCCAGCTGGTTATCTCTCCCGCTCGCTCTCAGCCACCACCTCAAGTTCACCCCCTCCCAAACACTCCTGCACCCTGGAGGTCAGGAGTGGCTCCAGGCTCTGGAAAGGACCTCTCCCCCTGCTTGAGGAGCACTGGGTGTGTCCCTCGCAGGGGAACTCAGGCGGGAGCTTCCTTCCTTTAAGATGGATGGAAGGGAAAAGGAGACAGGCAAAGGAGGGGGGAGGGGAAGGGAGGCGAGAAGAGCTGGGAGCAAGGCAGAGGGAGGGTAAGAGGCATAGAGGGGCAAGACCCGGAGGTGGTGGAAGGCCTAGGTTTAAGCAAATAGGGGCCGGCATCGGAGGGAGGCTGCTGGCCAGGCCCGGCCCCAGAGAGCTGGGACCTCCCACCCACGGTCCCGGGAACAGCCTCGCCCACAGGCTGGGCAGGGCAGGGCAGGGCCAAGCGGGCACGGTGCCCGGGCACGTGAACAGCCCGCCCGTGGAAGGTCCAGACTCACCAGTGGGGGGCCAGGCGGGCAGCAGTGAAGGGCTCGGAGGGAGCAGGGCCAGAGAGAAGTCCCCAGGGCCAGCCTGCCTGCCACTTCCTCATCTGCTGGGCCGACTTTCTGTCACCAGAGGGGGACGGGGCGGGCCGGGCGGGGGGCGCCTGCTGATTGGCCCCGACTTCGCTCGGCCCGAGGGGCGGGCGCAGGGGCGGGCCGCCAGATTCCGGGGCAGGAAGCACGCCCAGCCCGGACTCCCCACCCTTTCCCTAGGCATCGGGCAGCCCGCCTCCATCGGGTCGCCCTGGGCCGGCCCTCGCCCGCCGGAGAGGCACCTGACTTCTTCCTGACACTGTGTCCTTCTGGGACCTCCGGTGACTGCCTGCCAGCGCGACCAACACATCTTCTGTTTGTGGCAGGCCCACCCACCTTGGGACGCTGCGGAAAGTTCCTTTCCTCCAGGGCTCTCTCTCCAGAGGGAGGTGGGAGGGTTGGGCGGTAGGTAGCACGTGTGTGCTCCGGGCTGGTCTGGGGTAGCAGGGAGGTCTCAGCCCCAGGGAGCAGCTGGGCCAGAAAGCCTTCTTGACCAGCCGGTGAACTTGGCTGAGCCCTGGCGTTAGGAATTGCTAAGAGGACTAGTGGCCCGGGGCAGGAACAGTGAATCACTGGTTAAACGGGCCTTGAAGGTATTGAAAGGAAAAAAAGGGAAGTGAGGACAACTGTGGCTGAATGTAGTAGGGCTTGAAGGCCAACCCGGGCAGTTTGGTTTTATTCTGGAAGCAGAGGA
Source organism: Ursus maritimus (assembly GCF_017311325.1). NCBI lineage: Eukaryota > Metazoa > Chordata > Mammalia > Carnivora > Ursidae > Ursus > Ursus maritimus. Next base: position 69,861,508 of record NW_024423564.1, on the reverse strand, counting down.
GAAACAGTGAGGATTCCTGCGGTGGCTACAATCAGGCCTGTGTGATCAAATATTTATTGAGCACCTACCATGTGCAAGCCTGTGTAAGTGCTAGTGACACATGGGTGAAGGAGGCAGATGCTGGTGTCCGGGCGCGGGGTTTACTGGCTAGCTGTCGCGTCACTCTGGCAGCCAGGGCGATGAGGTTATTGAGGCAGACCAGGTGAGAACTAACAGCCTGACCTAAGAAGCTTTGGCAACTGATGGGATGGGAGTGGCAGACACTGGAGATGTCCCCAAGCCAGGTGGACTGACTCTCCATACTTAGCTGTCTACCCAGCTTCCTGCACTGCGCTCCCAGCTCCACACGCTCACCCACTAGACTGAACTGGGGTGAGGACGAAGTTTGAGCGGAATGAGATGTGCAGCCCAGCGGCTCCTGGAGCGGTGCTTTGCGTACAGTGACCCAATGACTGCTTGTCGGACCAGACGGTGTAAATGTGGACGGAAAGGGGATTCAGAAGAGACAGTGGTTTGGGAGAAATATGTTCATAAATGGTGGGATGTAGCCATGTAGGAGTTTCGTCTTAGAGGTAAGCGGTCAGAGCCAAACTAGAGCTATGATCCAGAAAGGAAATGGCAGGAGAATTCAAAAGGCTCAAATTTCTTAGCCTTCTAGCACTAAGGCCTCCCTGACCTGGCCCTCAGCCTCCCACTCTACCTGTTACTCTCCTGTGCTAGGCTTTAACTGTTCCCTAAGGATGTCTACATCTTTCACACACTCCCACCCCTCCAAGCTTAGTCCCCTGGCTCCATACAAGGTACACACAGCCCTCCCAGGTAGTAACCGCTCCTCCCCTGCCGGCCCCTGCAATCCTACAGCGATGCAATTAGCGCAACCTCCCCGACTCTTCAGTTCCTCTCAGCCAGAGGCACGTGTTAGTCGTCTCTGTATCTCTTGCACCTGGCCCAGTGGCTGGCCCATTTGATCCTTTTCCTAATGTTTGTGGAGTGAATATGAGAATAAATGAGACTGCGAGAAAGGCAAGAGGGCGAGGGGCCCAGAGTCAGGCGGGGAGAATGGTGAGAATTCAGGCGGCTTTCTACTTCCCGGGCGGTGGCAGTCTCCCTTGAGTCCATAATTATTTGTTGAAAGCCTAATGTGTTCCAGGTATACTTTGGGGTCACCCGACTCCACAGGCCTGAGTTTACATCTTCCAGTGAGCACCTGCGTGACCTTCTGCAAGTTGCCGAACGTCTATAAAACAGGCACGACGGCGCCTCCCTCATCCTCGCGAAGAGAGGAGGAGCTGGCCCACGCACAGCACTCGGCCCTGCTTCATACAGGGTGGGAGGCAACCACGACGTCAAGCACATACCACTGCCGATAACCAGTACGTCAGTCTTGTGTGCGGACTCATGAGCATTGGTTCAACAGATCCTTCCTACGCGCTCAGTGTGCACACACTGCTCTGAGAGCTCTAATGAGAGGTTCTGGAGTCGGTACCCATCTAGGGACAAATGAGACCCGAACAAAGCAGACGACCAGACAGGATGGGCGGTCCCAGAGGTCAAACGTAGTAGAGGCAGGGAACTTCAACTACCCACTTATTCACCTGGGCCCCGGTGGGAAATGAGCACAGCAGGCCCTCAGTTGAGGTTGACTACACGAATGAACACGCACCAAGACTCACTTCGCTCAGTTCCTGTCCTGTTCCTGGGAGAAAGCATCTCTGATGGACATCACCTGGCCCCATGTCCTACCAAATGGCATCTCCACGGCTCTGGGTTTCCTGCAAAACACTCGCAGTCTAGAGGAGGAGACAGACGTCAAGGAGACCAATCATAGTTAGCATGTGGTGAGTGTTCCCACAGAGATAAACGCAGAGGCTTATGAAAGCACCGAGGGGAGGCACCCTACTCCAGGGTGGGGGTGAGTTCTTGAAGGCTTCACAGAAAGGACACTAAGCTAAACGTTGAAGGACACTTTCTAGAAAGCAGGGAAATGCATTCCAGGCAGAGGGACGCATGAGTGTAAGGCACAGAGGCAAGAGATGTGGCAGGTTGGGGGGGCTCTGGGTAGTTCGGAGTGGCTCCAGCTCAGACAGCAGAGGTCAGGGCAGGACACATGAACAGGAGTCAGTTTACATAGAGCCCTGAATGCCACGGTAAGAAGTGTGGATTTTGTTCTGTTTATGTTTTTCAGCCCTGGCTGCACACAATCACCTGGGGAGCTTTTAAAATATCAATGTCTGGCTCTCACCTTCAGATTGATTCTAACGGCTGTTTTTAACGGGAAGAGGCCTGTGCATGTTTACGTGTGCTGTGGAAGGAGACAGTGGGATCCAGCGTACACACGGGGGGATTAGCCTTTGGCGAAGGAGAACACCTCACAGACTGACATGTACGGAAAAGAAGGGCAAATTTGTCAGGGGACTGGGAGTGAAGGAGGTCGTCTGGGGCCTGCGGAGAAGCTGGGTTAGAAGGGGCAGGCTGATAAACTGGAGAAACCGAAGGCGTCCAGGAACTCACAGGCTTGATAAGGATGAAGGCCAGGTGTTGGGGAGGGGGGTGCAGGGGAAGAATCCCCAGTCCAAAAGCTAAACTTCCCCCTCCTTCATGGAACCTTCCTAACTGGAAGTGAGGTGACTCCCCCCCCAGGGTCCCACCCTGTCTGACTGGTCACTCACTGCTCTCTCGGGGGCCCTTCTCCACCCTCATTCCCCAGAAGATAAACCACAGACGTACTTTCTGCGAGGGTTCAGTCTGAAAACCACCAACCATGTGAACGCAAACAACTCCGTTCCCATGATTATCTGAGGACTTACATGGTTCAGCGGAAAAGTTAAAAGGAACTGGGATCAAAGAAGCAGGAATGGGAATGAGGAACGACTGGACAAAGGCATGCCTGTGTGTGTATGAGCAGGCGGGCTAACAGTGGAGCAGCGGAGGGGACAGAGCATGGGAGACGCGGGGAGTCAGCTAAAAACGATAGGAACTGCGGGTCCAGGCTAACGGACACCAGGAGTGGCAGGGAGAAATGGAAGTAGTCTCCCGGGGGCTTCTCCCTTTCCCATCCCATAAAGGACAAAACACACTTTCTCCATAGTCGCCAGGCAGAGTTGGGGGGAGGGCTGAGTCTGTGAGGACAGGGGAGTGAAGAGAGGGGAGGGGTTGTCAGTTAATCCTTCTGCATATCCTTGGGCCTTCGCCAGCCAGTTAGTGTCCTCCACCTAAGGCTGAGGCCTCCACTGAAGGAACCGGAGCTGGCAGAAGGGAGAGACTGCGTGCAAACATTCATCACATCTGTCCGTGGGTAGCCAATGCCTACACACTGCGGGTAGCATTCAGTGCTCACTGAACAGAACTAAAGAAACTCAGGTAGGGGAAGAGGGCTGTGATAGAACCTGCAGAAAAAGCTGTGGAGAGAGAAAAGGGGAGACTTTTGGTTCGGGGACAAACCAGGGGAGGTGATCAAGATGAAGGAAAGAGAGTTAGCCAGATCTGGAGGATGAGTTGAGAAAGGCCAAAAGGGGAAGAGAGAAGCGCAGCTTATTATTCAATACTTCCTCTGGCAAGAATGTGGCCCTAAGAGCTGCTTTCCATGTGTCCATATGGTTCACTCCTGTAACTGCTATTATCGCCCCTTCATGGACGGAAAGCACTGAATCAGAAAGGGTGATGGATTTTTCTCAAGGTCACATGGCAAGTAAGGCAGAAGCAACACAGGTGTTCCAGGCTGAGGGAAAGTGGGGACAAAGGGATGGAAGGAGGAAAGCACAGCACAGGTGCAGGGAATTGCTACGCCTGATTCTGCTCGGCCAAACCACACGCTGCATGAGAGGCCCTCGTAGGCAAGGAGGTAAAAAAGTTGGTTGGTCCCCAATCATGAAGTGGTTTGAATGAAAGAATGAGGAGTTTTGTTTGTTTGGGGGCATCCCTAAGAATTTTAAAGAAAGGGGTTGGTATGATCCCCCTTGTTCTTCAGAAGGACAAACCTGGGGACAATATGGTATCTCACCAGGAGGAACGGAGAGGAAGGGGAGCCAGCTGGGAGGCCATCTACAACGCACAGGTGTGACGCACAGAAGGCCTGAGAGGATAGAGCAGAGAGAGGACACAGAATTGACAGGAAGGTGGTCATGCTGGATAACTCCGGTGGAGCAGAATGGAGGAAATGAATGCATCTGGGGACATCTGGAATGTGAAGTAAGATAGCACATTCAGCAGGCAATCTTAAACACAGTTCTGTACGTTTAGAAGGATGGACAGGGCTCGAGGAAAAAAAAAAGGTAAGGATTCTCTGAAATCACATAAAGTGGACTGTGAGAGCTCACTTTCCCAGCCCCTTGCTTTCATTTCCTTTAAGGAATTCCTGCCCCCACTCCATTGGCCTGTTAATCATGGTTGTTCTCCCCACTTCCCCCAATTCGAGCTCCTAACAGGCCAGAATCCAAGCAAGAACAATCAAGAGTTCCTGCGCGAGATGAGCCCTACTGCTACAGAATGCAGAAACAGAGACAGAGAGCCTCAGACCTCCGAGCCCCTGAGCCCACCTGTAGCCAGTCACCCTTCAGCCCTCCACCCGAATAACCCAAATACAATCGGGTTCCCCTTTCTTTGTTTTTGGTTAGGCTAGTTTAATGGTAATGTGCTATAATCAAAGCAGTCTAATATACCACAATGCAATAAAAAATGAAATTGCTCAGGAGACAGTAGTGGAAGAGAACAGTAGTTAGCATTTGAGTGCTGACTATACCTCAAGGGCCTTTTATGCCCTTCTAAGAAGTCTGGACTTTAGGGGCGCCTGGGTGGCTCCGTCAGTTAAATGTCTGCCTTCGGCTCAGGTCATGATCCCGGGGTCCTGGGATCAAGTCCCCACATCAGGCTCCTTGCTCCAGCGGGAAGCCTGCTTCTCCCTCTGCCTGCCACTCCCCCCACTTGTTCTCTCTCTCGCTGTCAAATAAACAAACTCTTAAAAAATAAAATAAAAATAAAAAGTTCGGACTTCACCCTGTAGAAAATTATGAGCTACTTACAGGTTTCACTTTAGTTTTAAATATGTTCAGTTGAAGGTACCCTTTTGAGGTCTGGGCTATAATCCCATTTCACAGAGGTGGAAACTGAGGTTCTTGGAAGTGAGGTAACTTGCCTCAGGCCACACAATGGATGTGTCCAGATGAGGTATAATTGAAGAACAGTCGAGTGTACAGGGAAGGAGGAGGTAAAGACGTGATAGGAGTAGGTGACACTGGAAGGATGTTATTCACTAGATGAACAAGGGGCCCGGAAGCAGGAAAAAGAGAGGCAGACAGTCCAAGGAGAGGGCAGAGCCTCTGTCAGCAGTGGAGGTGGGACACAGCGCCTGACTCCCAGGTCCTGGCTCCAGCTGAGAGTACTTCAGGCTTGGTGGCAAGAACCACGGAGCTGCCATGACACAACAAGGCCTATGGGACAGATGGTGAGCGTGAAAAGAGGCAAGCACACGCTCCGATCTGTGATGCCCGGGGAACTACAACAGCAGCCCGTGAAGCCCTGAGCCCAGACCTGGTAATCACAGATGAACGAGGAGGGAACTCATCACGGCTGCACGGAGAGATCTGTGCGTGGTGTAGGGCCCCCTTTAGGGACAGAACTGTAGGCTGACTGTGGAACTGAGCCTTCAACTGGTTTGGACAGAAGATACAGTTTAGGAGGGAGGACAAAGAACATTTCAGGTGACGGAGCTTATCATTTGGCCTCAGAGCAAAATGACACAATTTAAGAGACCAAACTAGGCTTTTATGGAAGAGTATGGGCATCAACTAAGTGGGAGAAAAAAAAATTCACAAAACTAGATTCAAGAATGACGTATCACACCAGGTAAAAAATGCTCTGCCTTCGGTTCTGAAGGGACGCCGTGGGGGATGCAATGTGCGCAAAGGATCTCTCAGAAGGCTGAGCTCCTGAGGTTGAGCGTGACGTCAGCATAGACAAGGTGCAGAGGGAGGAAGAAGTTAGCTCCTCCTAAAGGGACTGATCGATCATTGGTTTAAGCAACAATTACTGCCAGCAGAGTTCTAGACACAACCCTGAGGATAGCGAATATTTATCCAGCTTTTATCGTCAGGCACTACTCTGAGCACTTCACTGCGTATTAACCTATTGAAACATCAGAGCAGCCCTACAATATAGCCACTGATATCATCATCCCCAGGAATAAGGAAACTGAGGCACAGAGGTAAATTAACTTTCCCGAGCCACACGGCTAGTAAGTGGCACAGCTAGGATTTGAACCTAGGCAGTCTGAACCTGCTCTTTTAACCAAAATGCTACATTACTCTCTCTGCCCCAAGTCAACTAACTCACACCACACCACTACTGAGAATAGTAGCAGCTAGCATTCACAGTGTTTATGACGGGCCGATGCTAGAGTATGCCAGACACACACACTTCATGCCAAAGATCACCTCGTTCCCAGGTAGATGAACTGGAATTCAAACCCCAAGTTCAGGGTGCTTGAACCTGGGGGACAATAAAGAGCATAAAAGAGGAGGTAACTGACCTTACTTACTTAGAGTGGCACTGAGTTGTGCCTGCACTGGGTTGTCGGAAAGCTTCACAGAGGAGTGGCTCACGGGCTGAATTTTGAAAGATGATTGGATATTCATCAGACAGAACGATGGACAAAATGTTACTTGCAGAGGGAATGGTGGGACTAAAGGAACGGAGGCTAGAAAGTCTGCTCCTTTCGGGAAACTTCAAGCAGCTTGTATGGCTCAGGAACAGAGTGGGCGGCAGGACAATAAAGAAACTAAGTCAGGAGACGTCAGGGGGCCAGACTGCACAGAATCTTACTTGCCTTTCCAGGAAATCTGAGACATTTTTCCAAATTTTTCAGTGAAGTAAATGTAATGGCAAAAAAGACACAAAGAAATATCCCCCAGGAAATCTGGTGGCTTACTCTGAACCCCTTCAGACTAGGAGGAATTCCTGGAAGTCTATTTTCTCCTAATAATGCATATGAGATAATTTTGTGTCCTCTGTTTAAATTACTTACCCTCAAGAAAATGAGTGTTCCGGGGTGATTGGATCCTGGATTGCCACCAACCTGCCAGGTGTGTGGACTCCAGTTTGAGAAACATGGGGAAGGAACTATCAAAAGGATTTTAATCAAAGGAGCAATGTGATCTCATCAGCAGTTTAGAAAGACCTGGCAGCCACATCAAAGATGGGTCAGAGTGGGAGACAGGGAGTCTGAACATCACTTTTAGGGAAAGAGGGCCAGGGCCTAAAATGCAGGGCAGGATAGATAGATATTAGGGAGCCAGAACAGATAGGATTTGGCACCTGACTGGGTCATGGGGGGCTGGGAGGGAAAGGCTAAGGATGGCTTCCATAGTCTCGGCCTAGGTCACACCCAGGAAATTAGGGAAAGCAAAAAAAAAAAAAAAAAAAAAAAAAAAACCACAACAGGTTCAGAGGGAAGGATGACTGGACTTGAACATTCAGAATCTGAGGTACCTACGGGTCCTAGGGGCAGAGAGCGGTGAGCTGAAAATAAAAGTGGTGGTTACAGGGACAGCGGGCAGAGGGAAAGAAGGCCAAAAGCTGCAGAAAAGGACCGGTCAGAGGAGAAAGAAATGAAAAGGAACTGGTCAGCACTATGAAACGCCATGGAGATCAAGTAAGAAGAGCACTGAAAAAATTCTGGATTTAGCCAGTAGGTCAACGTATATCCCTTAGTAATTTCTCTGGACAGTAATCAGGAGTTGACCCAGGGTGGGCGTTTGGAAGGATTCAGCCTCCGTCCTGCCTGGTGCTGGGATCAGCTCACACGGCTCCTATGTCCACAGGCACAGAGAATACATTGTCCGTAAGGAGGATTATTCTGTACAAGCAGTTCAAACAAAGAGAGAGGTTGTTCCCAGCTGCCTGGGGGAGGTGAGAATGGGGTGGAAAAGGGACCAGCCTTGCATTAGGGCGTTCCTGCAGAGACCAGCCGCCCCCCTGAGAGCAGGACAGGAGGTGGGCAATCTACACCTCCAGCTCAGTTCCCAAGCCAGAGCCCATTACAGAACCGGAAGGAGCACTTGGCTACGGCCTATCAACAGTGGCTGTTTCACAAGAAAGTAGCAAGCTTAAGTAAAGTTGGCTAGGTAGGGCAGGAGTAGACCTCAGAAGGGGTAGAGAAAGGGGTGACTGGGGTATGAGTAAAAGGGAGGGTCAACAATGACAGAGTTCTAGCCACAGGGCAGGCCTGGAGATGGAGCGGTCCCAGGCAATGGTGGTCATGCTGATGGAGATTAAGTAAACTCCTGCCATCAGCAGGGTGAACTCTGCGCTGTAGAAAGATCTCACGGTTTCACAGTGCTTCTTTCTCCATCCTAGGCATAATCCCAGGAAACAATGGCCTAATCTCATTCTCCAGAGGCCCTGAGAGGAGGAGAAAACACGTCCCCAGACAAAACAGAGCAGTCAGAAACAGAGGAATACCACCAAAGTAGAGTGAGGGAGCCATCTTTTACAAATCCTAAATCTGAGCAAGGAAGCACCTCACGTCCTCCTCTTCAAAGGAAGCGCCATATATATTTGCGCCTGAGGGAATGGAGGGAATGTATGTGTGAGGGGAGGGAGATACTTTCCACTGGGGCATTTGCTGGGTTCTATGGGTCCCAAAGTTGGCGATGCTACATAGGTGTGGGTACTCCAGAGGATGTGGGGGTTGGAAGGGGTCAGAAATGAGAACATGTGTTTCCAGAGTAAAGAATATAGAGATGTGAGTGCCTCCAGAGGAAGGAATGTTTGCATAAGGGCCCAAGATGTAGGTGAGGTCCTGCACATGTTGCTGTTGGGGAGGAGGACATTTCCACCTCAAATATCATGGTGGGAATGAAGGTAGTATTAGTCTGAGAAAACAAAGAAACGGGGTTGGGGCCTCTCAGTGGAGGGAATCTTCTGGTGGAATGAAGGACAGCAGTCACCAAAAGCTGCTTCAGGGGTTTTAGAGACGTACAACTTGAACTTTATCCAATATGGCAGTTCGCTCTGACACTTCCAGCCGGGAGAAATAGGGTAAGGACATAAGGAACACTTGACAGAGCAATAGACAGGTCTGCTGAAGTGGGGGAAAGGTCTGGCATTGCCTCAGAGCTGATAACAGGACTCCCCATGCTGTTGTGTGCTATGACCACTGAACTCTGTGGAGACCATCTCTTGTCTCGATGGAGCAGGAATGGATGTGACATTGGGGACCACTTTTCCAGTCCTTTGCTGCCACGGCCTGGCAGCATTTGGCCCGGCACCAAACAAATGCCCAAGTACTGCTGTGTGACAGGAGAGAACAGAAAGAAGGCAGCTGGAAGGTATGAGTGGGCCCTCCTCATACCACTCAGGATTTTTAGATCAAAGCTAAGTGAGGCTAGAAAATGTTTTATGGAGAACAAATCAGAATTGCCTTGCAGCAACTTTGAAAGTCTCTGACCTACGGTCTCTGATCTCTATATAGCTCTCTCATAAATCACTGTCAGCTAACACTGACATGGTTGCCATCAATTTAAAAAACTTTATTCAGAGAAACCCTTTGGTCTTCCCCTGACTCAGACCCTGCCCCTGCCTGCAAAGGAGCACCAAGAAAGGCTGCGTAAGTGCAGACCAGACTCACACTGCTCTTCGGCTTTATGCAAAGCAGGCAACGGTCCTGGTGGCTGTCCCCACCCACCAGCAATCTGGCTCTTACTTGAGTTTCATTGGACTGGAGGAAAGGCATCCTGGCTGGAATCTAGGAACTAGGCACTATTATGAGGACAGCTAAACCCTGAAGAAAGATGGTGTGAAGTGTAATTCCCCTCTCCCTCTAAAGTAAGAAAAATGAGTCCAGGGAAGAAAGGGCTTCTTCACGTGCTAAGAAAATCCCTTTCTCACACAATCCTACCTAGAAGAGCAACTTTCTGGGAAGCCCCCACCTACTGGACCTTCAACATCTTCTTTCATGTGTATGGGGTAGGGTAAAGGATAGGGAACTTTGTGACTATTTCCCGGGTAAGAGCTGAACCGGCTTCTCAGAGGAGAGGAGGAGGAGAGCAGGCCCACACTTCACCAGAGCTGCAGGTGGACCGTTTGACCCAGCCCAGAAGCTTCGCTGCCCACAGCGCGGAGAGATGGCCAGGATGGAACCGGGGGGTGGGGAGGGGTGGGCCTGAAGAGCCCTCATGCCTCTAAGGACATACAGAGGCTGTGACAGTTTCTGGCCGCACAAAATAAGCACAGGTTTCAAAGAGAACAGAGCTGTCCGTGATCTTGAGTCCAATAGCTCACCACTGACGGGAAGCAGCGTCAGATGCCACTAAGTTCTGGATCCAGGACTGAGGAGGGCAGTGGGGAGAAGTGGCTGTAGAAACTGTCATTTATTGAATACCCGTCATTTCATAGACTGTACTAAGTGTTTTACATTCATTTTCTCATTTTAATTCTCACAACAACCCTATGAGGTAGGTATCATCACCATTTACAAACAAGAAAACAGACTGAGGAAAATTAGGTCACTTGCCCAAGGTCACTCAGCTAGTCAGTGGTAGAGCTGGGACCTGTCTGGTGCTGAAAGCCCATGTTCTCTTTATTGGACCCACCTAGTTCAGCTTTGGGCAAAACGCGATTTCACTGCCCAGCTCTGCAAGGGGCACCTGGGAGTGGAGGTTGCCGGCCACACTCACCGCTGGTAGGGATGCATTGAAGCTGACTTGATGTTGGTTTTTATTCCACTTGGCATTTTCCCTAAAAGGAACATAAGAAAGACGCTTGAGGGGCGCCTGGGTGGCACAGCGGTTAAGCGTCTGCCTTCGGCTCAGGGCATGATCCCAGCGTTATGGGATCGAGCCCCACATCAGGCTCCTCCGCTATGAGCCTGCTTCTTCCTCTCCCACTCCCCCTGCTTGTGTTCCCTCTCTCGCTGGCTGTCTCTCTCTCTCTGTCAAATAAATAAATGAAATCTTTGAAAAAAAAAAAAAAAGACGCTTGAAGCATGGTAAGACTATTATGATAAATCAGAGAGGTGGTCTCCCAGGTTCCCTTCTGCCACCCCCTCGCTCTATCACCTCAGAACCTCTGTGGCCTCTGACCCTGGGTAGCAAAGATGAGAGGTGTGGATCTTGACCAGCCCTCTCCCTGCAGGTGTCTGGGAGGAAAGGGCTGATGGTAGGAGGGCTCAAAACACACCCCAGCTGTCTCCTGCTCAGCTACTCCTGGAAAAGACAGCTAGACCCCATTTAATGTCACAGGTAAAAAAAATAGGTTTTTTCTTATTGTAACTGTTCCTTTTCCTGGACAGCTTTGAAAAAAAATACCTCTTCTAGCTTCGTCCATCTGAACTCCTCCAAACTGTTCTTGTAACTATTAACAGTAAGCAGGAGAGACAGGATACAAAGAAAAGAGTACACGGAGCTTGCCCGTTTGTCAATTCTCAGCACACCTACTGAACGGTCTTAAGACTGTCGGTCCCTCTAAGAAAAGACCCTAACAGCACACCCAGTGTCCAGAGAAAATGGCACAGAAGGGTAGCTGAGACAGAGCTTTAAGATGGGGTGGGAGGTACAGCTTCTGCTGCTCCAAGTTCTTCCTTTCTCTGGTGCCTGCTACAGAGTTTCAAAGATTTTTACTCCTCAAAAATTGTTTTCTGGGTCTGAGCCAAGAAGAAAGGAGAAAATCTCCAGCTCTGGGATGTTGGAGGCTCAGACAATCCAGCTTATTCCTACTTCCATGCTCAAGGCCTGCTACCATGTCCTTCCCTCCACCTTACCTGTTTGACCGGCTTGAGCCATCTGCACCCCACTGAGCAGCGGCTGCTGCTGGCCTGGAGCTCCCGCCATCTGCACCTGCTGTAATCCTGAGGCTCCTGCAAGGATTGTCCCAGCTCCAGGCTGGCCCGGCTGGCCAGGACCACTGCTGCCTGAAGGTCTCCAGTTAGACAGCCCCTTTCCAAAGGCCACAGCGGCTACTAAGGCATTGGTGTCTGCAGGGTTAAAGGTCTGCTTGTTTGGCCGGAGACCTGAAGGAAAAGGTGAAGTGAGGAGCCTGAAGTATGCCTCTGACCCTGGACTGAAGCTAGCAGCAGGAAGACCAGGATGATCCCCGGGGCTCGGAGCACCAGGGCTCAGCAGCATCCACACTCACCGGGAGCCCAAAGGAAGAGCCCCCGGAGACCCCCCACAGCTATCTTGGAATTCTCCCCTCTCATTTTGCCCATTTCCTCCACCTGCTCCAGGGCTAGCCCTAAGCACACACGGCGAACAGAATGGACGTGTCCCTCTCCTAAGCAGTTCGGTCTTCCGTCCTCACTTCACCACCACCAAAACGACCACTCCCATCCCAGCGATCTTCTCCCTCTTTCCCTTCTCCGTGTCGCCGCCAATCCCTCCGTACCTCCACTCTCCGATTCCCGTTCCTCTTTGCTGATTTTCTCCAGAAGGTTTGAACACATTTTATTCAAGCTCTGGATCTGCTTCTGTAACACACACACATTTGTGCAGAGATCAGGGCAAACAAGAAATGAGTGTGGTCAAGTTTCTTCCTTGGGCTCTTCCAGGGGCAACTTATGTGTAACCAACTGTGTGTGCCCACCAGACACAAATGGCAACGTCTAGCTTCTCGTGATGGGACCCCAGAGGTTGGGGGGGTACAGGTGGGCAGCGACGCGGTCCAACCTGAGCTGCGTCAGCACCGATGCGGGCCGCATCCGTTGTGAGCTGCTTCTCCTGCTCTTCAACCTCGGGGTCCGGCTTGGTTCTCAGATGGTCAGGGACCACCTCATGGCTGAAAACAGGCACTCGTCCTTCAGTCTGCCGCTGTAACACACAGATTGGATAGATCCTCCTACGCGATTCAAGCAGATTCAGTCTGGCCTGATATACACAGTTCCTTCCAGAGGCAAATGGTACATTTTCCGGGAAAACACCACCTGACATAGAGTCTAGCTTCCTAGGACACTCTTGCCCTTACTCCCTGCTTCATTTCTGTCTCCTCACACTTCTGTTTCTACCAGACCTAGAGGCAAGTTTCCCTTTGCTACATTTTAATAAAATGCCAAAGTAGACAAACTCACAAAAGAACATACTTTTTGCTAAAAATAGGTATTGGAGGAGAAAGGTCCTTGCCTTAGTGACACAGGCCTCGGGTTTATTTGGCACTACTTGGGAAAGGCTCCCCAACTCCAGAAGGAAAAAAAGCAAAGCCTCCAAAATGCAGCCCTTGCTTTCTTATTGCCACACACTACACATTCAGAACTTCTAAAATAACCAAGCAACATCTGTGCTCTAAGTCCTCATCTAAGACTTTAATTTCCCATGTTGTACCCTTCTCCTCCTCTTACCATGAGATCTTCATCGCGGTCTGGGGACAGCACGAGAGGGATGATGACCTGGTTACGGAACAGTGGTGTCTTTTCATGCTTCAAGACCTTGTTCAAAGTGTTCAGCTGTCCAGAGAGCAAGGCAAAGCTGTCCAGGACAGAGGGCCTGGTGGTGATAAGAAGGTATCAGAATGTTCTCAGTAAAGTAGCCTTGGAGGGGTCCTTCAGACTAGGAACACCCAGGCTCACCCCAAAAAGACTCATAGCACTACAGCTGGACTGGGCAGGAACCAGACTGGCTTGGGATTGTGGAGTTAGGATTATGGGGTTAGGAAAGAGAGACACACTTTGAGTTTCTGACACAGGTGGAGAAATAAGGCAGTTCATTCTTTGAATGGGGTGAGGACCAGTGGCGAAATAAGAACCACAGCTGTACCTATCACTAAACATTCAGAAACTGTGTAAAAGCTTCCTCTCAGGCCTGAAAATAGGATCCACACTTCCAGAGTAGGGTGGACCTAAAAGACTCAGCAATATCTGTAGTAAGAGATCCAGGATGAACACTGGATTCTACTGTAGTGGGAGGACCCACTGAGGGAGTACCTCCTCCCAGAGAAGTCAAAGGGTGAGAATCAAAAGCTAGAAAGAACTTGGGTTGGGAAACTGGGCATTCCTCTACTTCCTCGCCACAGTGGCACCAGGACAAACTTCACTGGTTAAATGCTGGGAAACCCAGCTCTTTCCAATCAAAAGATGTTTGCCAAGTGATAAGTTGTGACATCACTGGCGATGTCCTATCTACCAGGAGGTCTGCCCCTCCTCCCCCCACACCCATGGAGCCCTCCTCAGCTTGCCCTGGCAACCCTTACCAGGTCAGCCGGTCATACTCGTTCTCCAACTTATAAATGAAACTCCCCAGTGAGTTCTTCAGATCAGCCACTTGACTCAGCAGTGCATCTAATGATGCCTCAAGCTGCTTCTCCTCCCTCTGCACCAATAGGAACAGGTTGGTTACCCAGATAGCCGTGAGTATGACACATACAGAGGAAGGCTGAAAAGCCAGGATGACAGTATGCAAAACTAGTCAAATAACACAGGACCTCCCTGGCGCAGGACAGCCAGGTTGTTTTCTATCTTTGGTATTTGGGTTACAGACAGTATCAACCCTTAGACCTTTCAATCCATTTGCCTGACCTCGATTCCTCCTTTCCCTCATCATCTCCTAATTCATGTCTGGCTTTTCTCTGCATTGGAAACACTCCATACTCTCTCTTTGAGACATTTTCACCAGACCTGATGCCTGGGCTTTATTACCTTTTGTGCACCTCTGCAGCATATGTATTTCAGCTTCTCCTGTACTACAATCTGCCTTGTGAGCCTGGCAGTTCCTGCCAATAACATAATCTCTGGGAAACCTACCCACACATGAAGGTTTCCCTGAGTACCAGGCTTGTACCACCACTGCCCCCCAACCTCCCCCCCTTTGTCTTTACCCTCAGCATTTGATGTTTTCAAACTTCTTTTTGCTGAATTAATCAGCACTCATTTTATCTCTGTGCCAATATTCCTGTGTCCCTTTCACAAGCTTAGTCAACTTATAAACATTACTGACAGCCAACCAGGAGCAAGAAAGTAAGTGGCAAGTGAAAAACAAAAAAATGCGCACGCTCCTAGGCACCAGAGAAACAATTTTAAATGTTGACGTGTCTGCACACATTTTCCCTCCCATCTGTGGTCTCCAGTTTTACTTCATTTCTTCATCCTTAACAACTAACAGCTCAGGCTGCGAAGAATGATGCAAAATCGTCTTACAAACTCACCAATCTATATGACGTGAGCCTTGATCCTAGGTTCCACCCACAGCCTCAGATTATACTTAGCTCAGCTTTCAGCCACCCTCTCCCCCCTCCCCCCGCAATTCCTTCACCCCTCAGGCTTCTCTCCAATTCCAGATCCCTTGTTAGGTCTGCATCCAACAGCGTCAATCCAACAGCCTAGGCCGGGGCCTGAGCCAACCCGCCACTTTCTTGAGCCGTCTTCCTTGGGCTGCATTTCAACCTTCCCAGATTACAGTAGCCTGATGCCTTCGTGCATCCCCGTAAATCCGCGGGGCCTCCTCGCTTGCGACTCGGCCAAAGGCTCCTGCCAAATGGGCCCCACCCCCCCTCCAGTCTGCTGTGCCTCCCCATCCTGCGGGCCCTTACCGGTCAACTACGGGCTCTGCCCTCTCCTCTCAGCCCCAATTCCTCACTCTACTCGACCAGCCCACTCTCAGTCCTGTTACCTGAACCTAGCTAGCTAGCGGTCAACAGCCCCAACCCCCGCTCTCACCTGCATTGCGGCGGCAGCGCCGGCGGCGGCGGCGGCGGCAAAGACTTCCCCTTCCGGTTGCCAAATCTGCGAGCCGCTCTGAGAGGGCTTCGTCCGCCAATCAGAAAACTCAGAACTCGGCCCTCCCACTCACTTCCGGTTCCTGCGGGGCTCCAGTAGTCGGGTCAGGGGTCACGAGCGGAGCATCTTCTCTGGCCCGGGCCGGCGCGGGAGGGATGTGT
The DNA here is from genome assembly GCF_017311325.1 of Ursus maritimus. Classification (NCBI taxonomy): domain Eukaryota; kingdom Metazoa; phylum Chordata; class Mammalia; order Carnivora; family Ursidae; genus Ursus; species Ursus maritimus. Next base: position 69,845,656 of record NW_024423564.1, on the reverse strand, counting down.
GATGGCCTCGGAGCGCCCGGAGCCGGAGGTGAGGGGCGGGCGGGCGCAACGCTGGGCGCTGGGCCTCGAGCCCTGAGGCGGAGGGTCCGGCGGCCCGGCGCGGCGGCGGCGGCGGCGGCCTCCTCCTGGTCTGGGGGCGGCCGGGCTGAGTGGCCTGGGTAGGGATCGGCCCAGCCCCGAGGGCCCGACAAGTGAACCTCCTCCCCGCTGCCCGCAGTTTCCTCAGGGGGGGCTGGAGCAGAAACCCGTCACTTTGTTTTGTTTATTGAGATTTCAGACACGTCGCCGACCCTGGGGCTCTCGGATTCTTGGTCTTAATAATGATACTAACAAAACCTGTGGTGTGATTTCTGCTGCAATTTCCGTGGGCAGCTCGGCAATAGACCTACTTAGCTGGCTTATGCATTTCTCCAAACATGGGAATGCCGTAAACAGCATGAATTAATTTAGTTGTAGCGCTCGTGCACGTAGGGAGCAGCTTTGGTTTCGTGAAAAAACATTTGACTCGGAGTGAAACCTCGTCCCAACATTGGCTCTGCTGTTTAGCTATCCGTGCAACTTTGGGCAAGTCTTGACTGTCGGGATCCTGTTTCTTTCTTCATAAAATACCTGTCTTATGGTGTGTTGTGAGAACTTTACGTATTAAACCAGAAAATGTGTATGAGGCATCCGTTAGCGTTAATGCAAGGAACTTATACCTACATGATGTTATTCAAACTTGTGCAAGGAAGGGAAGGTGGCAATACCCGTTCTCATTTACAGTTAAGGAAACTGAAAACTGAAGGAGGTTAAGCACCTTACCCAAGTGCTACTCAGTCAGGGGAGTAGCAGAGTTTTGAAGTTAGAAGATCTGAGCATAAAATCTATCAGATTTGGAAAGAACATCACTAGAAGAGGTGCCCAGTGTTCTAAGAGAGTATATGAGTAGGTGGGAAGGGTGAAGGGTGTGTATAATGACATAAATAGTAGTCATTACTTATTGAATGCTTACTGCATGCTGGGCACCATTCTCAGCACTTTACCAATATCAATTAGTGCTCTCATCCATAGACGTATTTATCATCTCCATCTTTCAGTTGGGAAAATTGAGGCACAGAGCTCACCAGAGTAACATGGTTACACAACTAGTAAGTAGTAGAGGCAGGACTCCCAAACAGGTGGCTTGGCTCCAGATCTTACGTTTTTAACCATCGTGATTTTTAGTATAATAACGTAGTCACAGGATGGCAAATCTCCAGTTTGTTGGGATTTGATGTGATGAGACCCAAGATTAAGTAGGAAACCTTGTGCTGCTTAAAAGAATCAGATGGGGCGCCTGGGTGGCTCAGTCAGTTGAGCTCTTGGTTTCAGCCCAGGTCATGATCTCGGGGTCGTGAGACTGAGTCCCACATTGGGAGGGAGTCTGCTTGAGATTCTCTCTCCCTCTCCCTCTTCCCTTTCCCCTCTCAAATAAATAAATAAATCTTTAGAAAAATAAAAGAATCAGACATGTTCCACAGGGATGGTGGAATAGCCCATGCATCTGAAATACCAATATTGACATCGGAAACCGGGGATGTACTGTATGGTGACTAACATAACATAATAAAAAATCATTAAAAAAAATAAATAAATAAACCAGAGAATCTGAAACCTCAAAAAAAAAAAAAACAAAAAGGAACAAAAAAAAAAAAAAAAGAAATACCAATATTGAGAAAGACTGAAAGAATTTGAGCATCTCCTTAAGGATTAAGATGAGAGGAAATGGGGGGACGTTGTAGGGAAATACAACATACCTTTTAGTCAGGTAGTCTAAAACATCGTTGTGGGCTCAGTTGGTTAAGCATCTGACTCTTGATTTCTGCTCAGGTCATGATGTCAGGGTCATGAGAACAGCCCCAGGTCAGGCTCCACATTCAGCGGGGAGTCTGCTTAAGATGCTTTCTCTCCCTCTCTCTGCCCCCTCAAAAATAAATAAATCTTCAATAAATCCCCCTCAATAAATAAATAAATAAATAAATCTTAAAAAAAAAAGGGTAGAAATCTAATGCAAGCCATATATGTAAATTTTCTAGCAGCCACATTTAAAATGGTAAAAAGAAACAAATGAAATCAATTTTAGTAATGTATTTTATTTAACTCTACATTTCCAAAATATTACCATTTCAACATGTGATAAATATTTAAAATTATGAGATATTTATCATTCTTTTTTGTACCAAATTTTTAAAATCCAGCATGTATTTTACACTTAACAGCACATCTCATTCTGCACTATCGGACTAGCATCATTTCAGGTTCTCAGTAGCCCCGTTTGGTAGTGGCTGCCGTATTGATCAGTGCGGATCTGTAGTAGCTTAGAGTCAAGACGCATACTTGTGGGAGTCTCATTCAGCCAAAAGTTAAGCATGTGTTAAGTTCTTGATTTGCATTTCTGAAAATTTTATCTCACAGAGTAAGGGGAGTGAAGGGTTCTGCCACTGGGCAGAAAAGTGACTGACTTTTAGAGGTTGTTACAATCTCAAGAGAAAAAAATTGGGCAGAGTCAGATTTAAGAAATCATTCATTCATCAGATATTTAAAATATTTTATGAGTGCTACTGTGGACTCAGAATTGTGCTAAGTATCAGGGTGGATGCCAAGCAGTGTAAGACAGACATGTCTCCTATTTTAATGGAGTAAACAAACATTGAATTATAATGAGGGCTGCAAAGGAAAACTACAGAGTGAATGAGTGCTTAAAAGGGGTTCTTACTTGACTGTTAAGAAGTGTGAAGGGAGGAGTGGTTTGGGATGCCGTCTCAGAGAAATGACATTTCAGCCTGAAGACTGAGTAGAAGTTGGCCATGAGCAGAGGCAATAGTG
>NW_024423564.1:69794190-69842802 GCF_017311325.1 Ursus maritimus | reverse complement strand
AAAAAAAAAAAAAAAAAGAAATACCAATATTGAGAAAGACTGAAAGAATTTGAGCATCTCCTTAAGGATTAAGATGAGAGGAAATGGGGGGACGTTGTAGGGAAATACAACATACCTTTTAGTCAGGTAGTCTAAAACATCGTTGTGGGCTCAGTTGGTTAAGCATCTGACTCTTGATTTCTGCTCAGGTCATGATGTCAGGGTCATGAGAACAGCCCCAGGTCAGGCTCCACATTCAGCGGGGAGTCTGCTTAAGATGCTTTCTCTCCCTCTCTCTGCCCCCTCAAAAATAAATAAATCTTCAATAAATCCCCCTCAATAAATAAATAAATAAATAAAATAAAATAAATCTTAAAAAAAAAAGGGTAGAAATCTAATGCAAGCCATATATGTAAATTTTCTAGCAGCCACATTTAAAATGGTAAAAAGAAACAAATGAAATCAATTTTAGTAATGTATTTTATTTAACTCTACATTTCCAAAATATTACCATTTCAACATGTGATAAATATTTAAAATTATGAGATATTTATCATTCTTTTTTGTACCAAATTTTTAAAATCCAGCATGTATTTTACACTTAACAGCACATCTCATTCTGCACTATCGGACTAGCATCATTTCAGGTTCTCAGTAGCCCCGTTTGGTAGTGGCTGCCGTATTGATCAGTGCGGATCTGTAGTAGCTTAGAGTCAAGACGCATACTTGTGGGAGTCTCATTCAGCCAAAAGTTAAGCATGTGTTAAGTTCTTGATTTGCATTTCTGAAAATTTTATCTCACAGAGTAAGGGGAGTGAAGGGTTCTGCCACTGGGCAGAAAAGTGACTGACTTTTAGAGGTTGTTACAATCTCAAGAGAAAAAAATTGGGCAGAGTCAGATTTAAGAAATCATTCATTCATCAGATATTTAAAATATTTTATGAGTGCTACTGTGGACTCAGAATTGTGCTAAGTATCAGGGTGGATGCCAAGCAGTGTAAGACAGACATGTCTCCTATTTTAATGGAGTAAACAAACATTGAATTATAATGAGGGCTGCAAAGGAAAACTACAGAGTGAATGAGTGCTTAAAAGGGGTTCTTACTTGACTGTTAAGAAGTGTGAAGGGAGGAGTGGTTTGGGATGCCGTCTCAGAGAAATGACATTTCAGCCTGAAGACTGAGTAGAAGTTGGCCATGAGCAGAGGCAATAGTGAAAATCCTGGGGTGAGAAGGAGCTTAGAGTCTTCAGAGAACAGAAGAAGCAGCTGCTAATGTGGGTGCAGTGTGACAGTGAGAACAGCTAACACTTCCAGAGTGCTTACTGAGTATCACCTAATCCTTGTAAAATGTCTATGAAATAGGTATTATTAGTTTCTTGATGTAACAGATGAGGAAACTAAGGCACAGAGAGGTTAAGTAACTTCACCAAGGCCTTATACTAATAAGCAGCAGCAGAACCAGTGTTTAAAAGATCCTAGATGCTCTAACTCAGTGGGAGATTGGGGAGAGATGAGAAGAGTGAGATTGAGCCCATGCTGGAGGTTTAGGACTTCGGCATGCACACAGTAGTAAGGAGCCTTCAGACAGTTCAAGGGGGGAGAAGTGTCTACATTGTTTCATGGGATTCTGTTAACAGAAAATAGCACGAGGGTTGGAAAAGGCTTCAAAGATTATTTATACCTTAACCACAAAGGTGGACAGGTGCAAAGAACAAACAAAAGCCAACAAATGGAGATGGGCGATGTTTCCTTCATCCTAGTGTACATGGTATGCAGCACGGTGCCTAATAATGTATTATTCATCTTGTTATACGTGGTATGTAGGCCTCAATAAGGTTCCAGAGAATGCTAGGCTTCTTCCACCATTGTTCGGATTCTCATGTTTAATTGCAACAACATCCTTATGAAGTAGATATTCTCACCTACATGTTATCAATGAAGAAACTGAGGCCTGGAAAAATTAAGTAACTTGTCCAAGCTCACATAGATAGCAAGTAGTAGAACCAGATTTGAATCCAGGTCTCTGACTCCAGAACCCTGCTTTCTCTTTGCCAGACTACTCCAAGAGTAATGCACTTCAGAGTCAGGGGGATTAAATATCAGGGAACGGAAGTTCCATGTGAGTGTGGATGCTGGGAGAACACAACTATTTCAGAGATTGTCAGACATTAAAATGGAAGAATCCCTTGGGGAGCCTGTTAATTTAGGTTCCCAAGTCTTATCAACTCAAATTCAGTTGGTCTGGGTGTTGCCCAGGAACCTGCGTTTTAATAAGCACCTCAGGCCATTCTGATGTACCTGGTCCTCGGATCACACTTCGAAAACTACTGTTCTAGCTGCTTAAATTAATTCTTAGGTTTTCTGGTTCTGATCATTTACATTTTGAATGTGAGGAACTCTTTGATATGATGGTTTGAACACATACCTGTTGACTCTGAAGGATCGTGGATGAAGGAGAATGTTGTGTGAAAGCTCACGTTGAACAAACATCCCTGGTTTCAAGAGGTAGATTCTGTAAGAACTGGTTGATGAACTAGGTGGGCTGCAGCTTGGCCTTGGGCAGTCAGTCTATCATTCAAATCAAGACAAGGTGGAGAAATGGAAGTGAAACAGTAGTGGAATTAAGCAGCCTACTAATTACTACTAATCTAAAGAACGTTTCTAATACCACAGCCCCTGAATGTGTCCTCCATCTAGTTTGTCCTCCCCTTCCCTCTTCACGTAGCAAACCCTGCTTGACCTTCAGTGTCACTTTTTCCTAAAATCTAGCCTGGGTCAGGTTACTCTGTTGTATGCTGCCATGGAACCACATTCTTCTTCGGTGCACTTAACTCAGTTTGTAATAATACAGTAATTAAGAATGGTTATTTGATTAATTTTTTTCTCCATTATAGGGTAAACTTTGTGAGAGCAGAGAATGCCAGTTTTTTGTTTCCATGGTATCCTTAGGACCTAGCCCGGTGCTAGCATGTAGTTGGCTCTCCATAAATTTGTTGACCAATGAATGAATGCACACTGCACACTCTCCTTGTCTTTGTCCGGACCAGGATGAGGACTTACTGGCGTCATGATCAAATTAGCAGGAAATTAAGCTGAAAAGAGATTTGCTAGAAGGCAAAAGAGCACTCTGAGCCTCACATTAGAATAATAGACTGAGTCTATCCAATTTAACAGGACTAATTGAATAATTGTATGTGTCCGAAAAAGCGAGCTGCATGAGGACGGAATGGAGGATGTGTCTTAACAGCAACACAAGTGAGAATGTCATGAAAGTTCCCTGCGCCAATGGTATGGTAAAGCTTCCGGATAGAACTTAGGAGACTCTGAATCTATGATTGCACGTGGGTCTTGTGTTCCATCTGGCCCCCACATTTTAAGTTGAAAAAGACCAGCCAGAGTTCATAGGCATATGATCCAAGATATAAAATAGTGAGGAAACTGGAAACCATGCCGTTTGAGATACACCTAAAGAACTTGGGAGAAGTTTACTCTGGAGAAGCAGAGACTCAGGACTGCCCTCAATGCTTGGTAGCTTCTCCTTTGGCAGAGGATCAGACTTCCCTGTGGGACCTTAGGAAGTAAAACCAAAAGGATGGGTCAAGATTATATCAAGAAGACATTTTGGCTCAGTGTAAGGAAATGCCCAACTATGCCAGGTAACTGGAGAAGAGCGAAAAAGGTGGTGAATGGCTGTGCAGGACTCCTTCCAGACTTAAAGAAGCATCTGATCGATGAATGACTTGTTATTACTTGTTACACTAATACGTGCATTTATCCTTTTACATGCCGTTGGGGTAGGTGATCATATTTATAGAGAGGAAACTAAAGCTCAAGCTGAAAGGCTCAGCTATCAAAGTACACTTGCTTTCAAAACAAATCTATTAGAACCCACACCAGCACCCTATCCCCAGATTCCAAGAACAGTTCAAAGAATAAATGTTATATATATATTAGAAAAGCACATGTTAGTGAAAACCTGGTAAAAAACAACTTTCGTGGAAGCATGAAAAATCCAAACAATAAAATAGGCTAGTTTTTCCATAAAGTAGATGAGGAAGGACAAGAACTGTTGGACAACAAAGAGCAGAGATGTTCATAACAGTGAAAAATTAGGAATCACTGGTAAGAAATTCAGAACATAGCTTGAAACAGAGAAGAGAATAAATAAAGCTTGTGAGGGCAATTTCCCTCTTTTATACATTCATTCAACAAATATTTGAACACCTAGTGTGTCTTGGCATTGTGCTAGTTGCTTAGGGATACAGCAAAGAACAATATATAGACACAGTTTCTACCTCCCTGGAACTTCCAGACCTGTAAGGGAAACAGACATTACAAAATCCACAAATTCTTCATTATAAACTGGTGCTATGAAGAAGAACTACAGACTGCTTCGTGAGTGCCTGACAGAGGTACCTAACTTAGTGTAGGGAACCATAGAAAGATTCATCCATTAAACCCAGAATCGCCAAAATTTTAGTCCTAGAAGATGGACTGAGCAAGCGTTCCCAGTTGTTCTTATGGTGCTGACCCATGGGCACGCGTTCTCCCATGTGTAACCCAGCTCAGTTGGGCCCCAGACTCCCTTTGGTGTTTCCTGTGTAGCTGAAACAGGCTGGTGTTTGGAAAAAAGTCTTCACTAACTACCAAAGAAGAACAAGAGGAAAATAGTACCGAGATTAGTATTAAGATTATCTCACCTTGAGAAGAGTAGTACTGATGATTAGTTTTAATTTTTTTTTTTTTTAAGTAGGCTCCATGCCCAGCGTGGAGCCCAACATGGGGCTTGAACTCACAACCGTGGGATCAAGACATGAGTTGAGATCAAGAGTTGGACACTTAACCAACTGAGCCACCCAGGCACCCCCTGATTATTAGTTTTAAACATCAGCTTTGCTTTGCTTAGAACATATGGTGAATTCCCTTATTCAGCAAAACCATATGGAGCATCTAATGTGCCCAGCACCGCTATAGGCTCTGAAGATAGAGTGATAAAACAAGACTGCTGAATTCGGGTATCCTTCCTATTCTGATAACACTCCAAGCCCCAGCCCATCCTTTTCTAGATAAGAACCTTGGCAGGGATCCGGCATCAGCAGTTAGACAAGAGTGGGCAACCATCTTACACCCACACCAGCTCAGTCGGTTCTGAGAGAGAGCTTGACTGGTTTATGAGAGCATCCCACCTTGAGACCTAAGGGCCAGGCAGAGGGCAAGTAACAGCTGCAGTGTCCTTCTTTGCCAGTAGATCCCTTTTCTGTTTCTAGCATCTTGGCAATAAGGGTGTACAATCTGATGGGACCTTTTGGGGGAACAGTGATTAGAAGTGATGGTAAATACCTATATCTGATTTTTCCAGTTAACTGGGAAATCATTCTGCAGCTTACTGGTTTCCAGTGCTATCTTAGCCATCTTGACACCATTTTGCTACTTTCCAATTAATCACCAATTTTTGTCTTATTCCAAAGATTCCTTAAAATGGCAGCTAAGCTCACTTGTCTTGAAAGTTTAGTTCAGCTGATGTGTGTATGTGTGTGTGTAAAACCAGGCTTTCTCAATGAAAGGCAGTGCTGGCTTTACATTCTGGCACAACTGCTGTCTCATGGGGGGACCAGTCTCAAACAGTTCACAGAATGGCTGCTTTGAGTAGCTCTGGTCTAGGCCACTGTCATCTCGCCTGGTCCTTAGGGGATCTTTCTAGGGCATCTCCAGAAGGGATTTTTTTAAATGCAGATAAAATGTTCAACTGCTTTGCTGAAAAAAAGTTCAGTAGCTTGCCCTAACTCTGGTGATAAAATCCAAAATCCTGGCCAGCACCTACCTGAGCCCAGTGTAGGGAAACAGTATAATAGAGAGTTATGTGATTTTAGGTTAGTATGGAGACCTAACAAAATAATACTGAATCACATGTTTAAATTGTTTTTCTTTCTAATCATGCCAGAGCATCCTTTCTGCCTGTAGAGACCCATCACGTTCCTTCTTTTTTTTTTTTTTTTTTTTTTTGAAGATTTTAGGGACACCTACCTAGGTGGCTCAGTCAGTTAAGCATCTGCCTTCGGTTCAGGTCATGATCCCAGGGTCCTGGGATCGAGTCCCACATTGGGCACCTTGCTCAATGGGGAGCCTGCTTCTCCCTCTCCCCCTGCTTGAGTTCCCTCTCTCTCTGTGTCGCTCTCTTTTAAATAAATTAAAAAAAAAAAAGACAAGAGTAAGAAAGAGAATGGGGGGGAGGGGCAGAGAGAGAGGAAGAAGCAGACTCTCCCCTGAGCAGGGAGCCCGATATGTGGGGCTTGATCCCAGGACCCCAAGACCATGACCTGAGCCTAAGGCAGACACTCAACCGACCTAGCCACCCAGGCGCCCCGAATCTTTTCTGCTCTTTCCCCAGTTTTATCCATTTGTCACTCTCAGTCGTTGGATGGTGTGGCTCATAAGGCCTGAGTGTGACCTCTGATCCTCTACCCACTGATTGTGTTAAACCATTTCACTCTTTTGGGCCTCAAGTTTTTTTCTGTTAAACGTTTTATGTGCAGACTGAATGAGCTTGTGTGAAGAGCCTTGTATTGTGCCTGGTAATAACCTGTAATAGTTAACTTTTATCAGATTCTTTGTAAGTGCCAGGCCCAGTGCTGCTCTCCTCACGTACCTGATTTCCTTAACAACACTAGATCGGTATTGGGATTAGATCATTTTACAGATGAGGGCACTGAGGCTTGGGGAGGTTAAGTACCCTTTCCCCGACCTCACAGGCTACTAAGAGGCCGAATCGGGATTCATGCCAGATTGTCTGAGTCCGAAGTTCTTGCACTTAGCTTCTCCAGGATCTGCTAGGTATAGTATAGGTGCTCAAGGAATGGGAATGCCTTTCCTCTTGCCTTCTGCTCTCACCCATGCCACGTCCCAGGGGCTGTTTCTGTGTCTTTTGCTGTGTGTCTACTGTCCTGGAGAAGAAAGGCTTTTTTCATCTTTAGTCGTGGCATCTCTGTTCTCCACTCTCTTCTCTTCCCTCCAGGCACCCTTCCTTAGTATTTTTCTAGGGTTTTTTCTATTTCTTCTTCCCATTTCCCCATTTAGGGGGAGAAACCCTTCCCTTCCTTTCCATACCACATTTCGTAACAGGCAGTCCCTGGCCTCTGTTCATTTGTCTTCTGCCACTCTCATCAGTGCTTGCAGCCTGGCATCTCCCCCTGACCTGTCAGGGACCAATTTGTCTAAACCAGGAGGACAGTAATCGTTTCATCGGAGGTGAGAGTAAGAGAATAAAGGAATTTCAGATAAACCTTGATCAGGAGGAAACCTTGGGGGAGTTCAGACCAGTAGACCCTTGTTTTCTGCGTGAGACAGTAGGCGAGTTTATCTGCTGGGACCCCAGGGGTTGAGAGATCGGGAAACATTCAAGGGGGAACAGGAGAGGTTGCTCACCAGGGAGAAGTAAAGGATGGGTAAAGGCCTGTCCAAGGTGGCACGGCAAGGTGACGAGTTTCTTTGTGTCAAAGTGCAGCTGGCGTGATATATGTGCAGATAAGAGAATGTCGAATCCATCCTGAGTCAAGATTTGTCGGGGCTTGTGAGTGGAAGGACAAGGACTCGGATAAGGGAGCTTATGCTGGGCAGGACACTGTTGAGTTGACAGCCTGTGAGGCAGTAGTGGGAAAGGTCTAGACTGCCGACCACTAAGAAGTGTGGAGGCTGGGAAAAGTGTAGGTTATGACCCAAAGAAGTTGAATTTTGAGGCATTCAGCAGGCTTACTAGTCATCCAGTGAAGAGTCCTTTAGTGGCCTCTGTGGTCAAGGCTTCTTAGGAGGAAGTGTCCGGCATTATCGAGTATCTGCTCTGTTACAAACAATTTACTACACATAGCGACACAAAAAATAGAACAAGACACAGTCCCTGCCCTCAACGAGCTCGTAGCTTATAGGAGAAACACCTTGACGTTCGATAATGTGAAAGGGTCACTTGATCAGCACTGAAGCCCACGTGGGGGAGTGGGAGCGGAGAAGCGAGTCCTTGGGAACCCCTTGCACTGAGGCGGGAGTTAACTTTTCACCTCTGCCGCCTTGCCTCTCACTTATGTATTGTGAACTCCTTGGGCAAGTTCCTTGCGCGGTGATCTGCGGATACTAGGAACTCAGTGAATTGTTAGAGATTTTTAAATGTCTCTTTGTCTGCAGGTAGAAGAAGCTGGGCAGGTGTTCCTGTTGATGAAAAAGGATTATCGAATCTCCCGAAATGTCCGCCTGGCCTGGTTCCTCAATCACCTGCATCAAACTGTGCAGGCCACACCCCAGGAGATGCTGGTGAGGCCCAGAAGCACAGGATGTGAGAGGCCGGCTCAAAAGAATCTGCTTTTTTAAGAGGGTCCTGGAAACGGGAGGGGAGACTAACTCTGAGGGGTCCGATTCTAGGATGGGCAAGTGACTTTGCCCACAAGATGATTCCACAGGGGAAATGTTGTTTAATTTTCCAGACAGGAAGAATATATGGTTGGGTTGCGGGAGGTGGAGCCAATGGTTTGCCATTTTGGATATAGCAGTTCAGGTCCTGGAAATACAAGGGTGACTCTTCCCAGACCCTTTCCTTTTCTCTCTGTTCTAATTGTCAGCTCCAGTCCGAGCAGGAGTTGGAAGTCCTCAGTGTCCTGCCCCCTGGGTGGCAGCCAGATGAACCAGTGGTCCCAAGGCCGTTCCTCCTTGTACCTTCCACCCGGGTCACCTTCCTGGCTTGGCAGTATCGATTTGTCATTGAGCTCGACCTTAGCCCGTCTACTGGCATTGTGGTAAGGGGTTGGGGGGAGACAGTGGGAGGAAAGGAGGGAGTAGGGGGTGAGGGAGAGAGGGAGAGGCCTGAGAGAAGTGGAAAGGGATCCCAGCCTACCATTGGAGGAAGGAAACAGGCCTTTAAATGGTGAGTGTTGAAAGATCCCCTCCATCCGTGGCACCATATTTGGGGGTGTGATCAACCTTCAGAAAAGAATTCCCATGGAAGCTGCTCGTTTCTGCCCTCTGCTCAGGGCTCCTTGTGGTCACACTTGAGAGATCTTTCTCTGCATTGCCCTCAGGATGATTCCACAGGAGAGATCTTGTTTGATGAAGTTTTCCATGCCCTCTCCCGCTGCCTAGGCGGGCTGCTTCGACCCTTCCGTGTGCCCGGATCTTGCATCGACTTCCAGCCTGAGATCTACATAACCATCCAGGCCTACTCCTCAATCATTGGCCTGCAGGCCCACCAGGTAGTACATCCTTTCCCCAAGTCTGTATGCTCAGACCTCATTTCTGATAGTCTGCTGACCAAGTCCTTGTCCTGTCGCTGCGGTCTGTGCCCAGAGTCCCCGGCTCCGCCAGCTTCTTGAACCTCTTTACTAGTCATCTCTGAGTCTCTCTCCTCTAGAGAAGTATCTGTTCCTCTGCTCTTCAAGAGCCTTCTCATGAGCTTGATTGGACAAATGCCTCTCTCCCTCTCCTTCTGTAAGTCTGTGGTTCTAGCCCTTGGATGTCTGTTTTATGACTCTACCACCACCAGCCTCCTAATTTGATTAGAAGATTGGCTTGTATCCTGACTCCTGGCACTATCCCTGGGAGATGATCTTTTAGAATAATTTTATGATTTTGAAATATAACAAATACCCAGAAACATAATTTCTCCCAAGGACAGAGAGGGTCATTTTCTGCGAGGGCCCTGTGAACTGCTAGGTGTTACGCTGACCGTACGGATAATGACAAGACTTATCCACCACCAAGCAGGCCAGCACAAGACACTCCTTTTGGACGATAGCCAAGTCTGCTACTGCAATATCTGGGGCTTAGATAAGCAGTGGCCCAATTTCCCCTCATCTGCTTTTAACCACCCTCAACTCACTGGTAGGGGCTTACCCTGAAACTGTCCCTGATGGCCATGTTGTCACCTTACCTGTCAAACTGGCTTTGAGACAGGGATGCAAGGAACGGCACCTGAGGGTCTGAAATCTGCAGGGCGTTTGGTGCTTGTCTGGGCCCCAGCCCTGTGCTGTGGTTCAAGTGATGTCCTAGCACAGCTGGTAGGACTGTTGGTTGTAGGCAGCATCCCCAGGTAGAGGCTGGGCTTCGCAGGCCCCAGTAGCCAAGACAGGGATGGCACAGGTGTTAGGTAATCACTCAACGCTCAGTTCATCTTGGAAGATGCTTACGGAAGCCCGATCTGTGCAAGGCCTGGGCTACGTCCTGGAGTCGCAGATGAATCAGACACTGTCCCTTTCCTGATGGGAGGAGTTGAGAGTTTAGTGGGGGGGAGGGGGAGACAGATATTGAAGGAGGTAATTTCAGTTGAATGTGATAAGGACACTGATAAGTAATGACTTAGGTGCGGTGGGAGCAGGAGCACCAAGAAGGAGCACCCAGCCAAGCCTGGGGCTGTGACAGGAAAGACTTTTGCACAAAGAGGCATTTGAACTGAGTCTTGAAGGAAGGATTGAGGTTAACTCTTCAAAGAAGGGGAAATGGGCTTTCGAGACGGGGCCCAAAAGCAAAGCCACAGAGCTATGAGACAGCGCTCCCAATCACAGGTGCCCTTTGACACAGTAATTTTGTAATTCTCTTTGACACAGTAACATTGGATGTGGGGGCGGGGAGTTGTAGTAAAGAGGAGACGAGAGAGATAAGTGGAGAGACACCTGGCTGGCTCAGTCGGTGGAGTGTGCAACTCTTGATCTCAGGGTTGTGAGCTCGAGCTCCACGTTGGGTGTAGAGATTATTTAAAAATAATATCTTTTAAAAAGAGAGAGAGAGCTAAGTGGAGGCAGAATTACGAGAGGCTTTGAATGTCATGGCTAAGAACTTGTCCTTTGTTCTATAGAAGAGTTTATCATGGTGATGACCAGCACTGAATTGGATTCACATACCCGTGTATTTGCTTGCTGGTTGTGGGCCCTTACGCAAGTGACTTCACCTTTCTGCACATCTGTGTCTTTTCTCCAAAATAGGGATATTAACAGGACCAATATCATATGGTGACTGAGTTCATGTGTATCAAGCACTGAGAACAGTGCCTGCCACATAGAAAACACGCAAAAATGTTAGCTATTAAAACTGTTCACTGTTATTAAAACTATTAAAAACGGAAGGTTTTTAAATGGCCAGTAACGTGATCAGATTTGTACATTGGGAAGATGGATTGGAGGACAGCTTCTGTGCTGAGAGGGCGGGCAGAGGGTGAGCGCAGCCCTGGAGAAGAGGCAGGCCCTGAACCAGGGCAGCAGCTGTGGGGAAGGAGGAGGCTTACTCAGGTTACCCCCCCGGCCCAGGGTCAGCCCCCACCCCGTCTCTAAAGCTCCCCAAGATATATCGTGCTGTTCCTTAAAACAAAACAAAACAAAAGATCATAAGAATAAGGTATGTCCATTGAAGGAAATTTGAAAAATACATAAAATATAAAGAAAAACAAAACTCACCCATAATACACCACCCAGAAATAAGTACTATGAACGTTTGATGGGATGTTCTTCTTGTCTTTGAGTACTTGTTTATCCTCCCTCACTACCACCCCTCCCTCCAAAGAGAGGAGAAACATCAGGCCATTTGCATGGTTTGACATCCTGCTTTTTTAATGTATAATCTGGGCATTTTTCCTTGTCAGTAAGTATTCTTTGAAAATATGATTTTTAATTGCTGCCGAGCTTAATATTTTATCACATTTATCATTCTGTATTTGGCCAAACCCTACTGTTGGACTCTTGGGTTGACCCACTTTTCATTCCTATAAACCGTACATTCCAATCCTATAAACAAACAGATGTGAACATCTTTCCCACCTTAGACCCCAGTTCCTACTATTCCTCTGATTCTGTTTTTCTTCTCATAGTCAGGCCTGTGAACGTACGGAGGCCCCCTCTCCCCTCTTCTGCCTGTGACCACCCATTTCCCCAGCCCCGAGTAGGGAGTGAAGGGGTAGTTGTTGCCCAGGAGGGCAGGGCAGGGGGTAGTGTGCATGTGAGAACGTGGTGGGAGCCTGGCAGAGAGGAGAGATCACAGGGGCTTCCAGGCCTGTGTGAAATTTCTAGGATGAGGGCACTTTTTTATGTTGAAAGAAGGAAAGGAACCCCATGGAGAAAGAATGAAGGTATTAGATATTAGACAAAAGGCCCAAGATTGGTTGGAGATAGCTTTGGGGAAAAAAGCGGAGGAGGAGTCTTTTTTTCCCTCAAAAGAACAACAAAAACATAGATGTAAACATGGGGCAGACTTTGTGGGTATTTTCAGTGGATTAGAGAGTAGTACACCCCTGGGGTTAAAGTGAGCAGGCAGTTCCCATTGGCTGGTTTCCTTTCTCTGTGAAGAGGTGGGTGGGCGTTACCTGCTGAGGGGAAGGAGAAGGAAGGAACACTCACTGGGAAGATGATTTTGAACCTGAAAGGGAAAAGGTCCAGAGCTGCCTCTGTGTGCCGTGCTTAGAAATCAACAAGAATAAAAAAGTATGAGTCAGAACGAGAAAAGCTTGGCCAGGCTGAGGTGGGGCAGTCTGGTGACCTGAGATGGAAAATCTTAGGGCACCCCCATGCGGGAGTTTGGGGAAACCCAGTGTGCAGGACCGAAAGCAGAGGAAGATTGTGAACCCAGATTAAGGTCACGAATGGCCCGGTATCCCTGATGGAGTAGATGATCTGATAAGAGAGGAACTGGCTGTGGATTTAGCTGACTTGAGATTCTGGGCGAAAAGTCAGGATTGCCTAGAGGGAGCTGAGGAGAATAAATAGGGAGACCAGAGGGGGACTTTCCAGTGTCCCCCTGATGCTCATATCTGGTCTTTTCCTTGTGCTTCTCAGGTGCTGGTGCAGGGCTGCCTTTTGGACCCTTCCCAGCGGGAGGCGTTCCTGCAGCAGGTATATGAGCAACTCTGTCTCTTTGAGGATAAAGTGGCCACCATGCTGCAGCAGCAGTACGACCGCCAGAGTCAGGTATGTGCGAGAGAAAGGAGGTGGAGGCCACTTAGAAAGAGGAGCTATTAAGGGACAGAAGGGAGAGAGGAGGGACAAGCCCCAACATGGAGCGAAGAGGGCAACAAAAGGGGCGAGTAGACGGAGGGAGCCAAGGATAGAATTGCTGGTGAGTGCACAGGACAGGTTCCCTGCCGGAGGAGGGCTCAAATCTGTGCCCCAAGGCACACACTCTTGCTGGGAGAAAACGTGAAAGCCATTTGCCTGTGTGTTTTCAGTCCTAGAACTCCTCCCCCACTGGATCCGAGAAGGTGATTATGGGGGGCTTTGTTCTCTAGGACTTTGTACAGTCAGGGATAAAGCTGCTTGGACTCATTCAAATGCACTGCTCATTCCTTTGGGTATCCTAGAAGTAGCCAAGGAAATTAAGTCATATCTGTGTGAAGACTTAATATGATTGACGTAGAGAATATTTCTTCATAGTGATGGGAAACTCTGGGTAAGGGGCCTCGTCGACAAAAGGTGGGGAACCCTGCTCCAGTATAATCTGGTGCTCCATCTGGGGCCGGACTCCCTGTCCATCTGCAGGTCAGCATCTAAGCACACCCTGGGAGAGCAAGCACAGTCAGGACTTGGCTACATAGCGGGGGATTGGGGTTAGGATTAGGCCTGCCTGGCCTGGCCAGTGCTAAGCTATAAATTCTGGCTTGGCTGTGGGTGCCATCTGTCCAATTCTGTCTCCTCTGTAATTTGGGCCAGGCGGAGGACCAGTCCCCGGACTCAGGGGAGCCTCCGGGCCGGAAGGTGGGAGTCTCCATGGTGACAGCTGACCTCGGGCTCGTCAGTATGATTCGTCAGGGCATCTTGGCACTGCAGTTGCTCCCCTCAAACTCTAGTGCAGGTCAGTAGAAGGAATGTTCCTGGGGTTGGGGAAATAGGAGGGTATAAGAAGGGGACGTTATCAGTATTGATTGAAGTTCCAGGGCACCAGTGGGTCCCCGGGAAGAGGATCTATCTCCTCGTTTGAGGTGAATGTGAATGAGTGTGTCTCTCAAGTACTCTCAGCTCTGACAACCATCGGGGACCCTAGTGGGAAGGAGTGGTGCTCCAAGCAGAGCCCCACATCACTTAGGACACTGGGACCCAGCACTCAGGAGGGAGCAGCAGGACGGAAGGGAAGAAGGAAGGGTGTCTGTGGATCATAAAACGCATCAGGTGGTGGCACCGAGGTCCTCAGGGCCCCATCAGTTGGATGCCCCCCTGTGACTTTGATCTGGTCAGCGTCCCCAGGCCTGTCCGCTGTTTCCTGCGCCAGGTATCATCGTGATCACAGATGGCGTAACCAGTGTCCCTGATGTTGCCGTCTGTGAGACGTTGCTGAACCAGCTTCGCAGTGGCACCGTGGCTTGCTCCTTTGTGCAGGTGAGGGCTTTCTAGGAAGGAGGAGAGGGAAGTGTGGTACGTCACAAAGTTGGACATGGCTGGTTACTTTCCTACAGGTGACGATTTCCCACGTAAAGCCAATAACATAGTTGCCTGTGTGTTAGTGGGGGGAATAGGTGTCGTGTCTAGAACAGGGTAGGTGGCGGTGGTGGGAGAAGACTCTCATCTTCGTCCTTAGGATGTGGGGAGACGTCATGTTCTAGGAAAAAGAGTGCTGAATTTGAAGTCTGATGCTTCTGTCCAGCCTCATCTCTCCCGTTAGATTACTTATCACTGTTTTGATTGCAAGGATCAGAAAACCCAACTCAAAGTTGCTTGAGCAAAGGAAGGAATAGGAATATTCAGCAAGCCACAGGCAATTTGGATTGACAGGCCGTAGGGGGGAAGCAAAGCGCTGTGGGAGACAGGCCGCAGGGTAGGCATTGGCCAGAACGTGAAAAGCTGGTTGTGCTATATTGAGGCTCTTCAGGATAATTCTTTGGGTGACGCAGGTAAGCACAAGGAAAGTCACCAGTTGGGTTTATGTTTTATAAAGGTCACTCTTGGTGCTGTGTGAAGGCAGAAGTGGAGGCGGGGCGGTTATTATTTGCAGTGCTCAAGGTGAGAGAGGAACAGGGCTTAAATTAGGGGAATAAAAGGTAAGAGACAAGGGGATAGAATTGAGAAAATGAAGAGGTAGTCAGCATGACTTACAGTTAGCAAGGTGTGAGGAGTGAGCAAGAAAGGGGTCAAGGATGTCTCCAAGTTTGTGAAGTCAGTGGTGACTGGGTAGCTGGCGGAGCAAACGGGAAGAGAAGCAGTTGGGGTCGACTGAGAACAAGATGATGAAACCAGGTTTGTGCATGTTGCGTTTGAGGCACCTGTGGGTCAACAGAATAGCAGCTGAAGGCATCATCTTTGGAGTTAGACATGCTTGGCCTGAATGCTGGCTCCACTTGCTAGCTGTGTGACATTGGGCACATCACTTGATTCTTGGTCGGATTCATTTGCGAGTGGAGATGATAACAGTGCCTCCCTCGTTGGGCGAGACGATGCATTGAAAGTGCTCAGCAGAGTGCATAATTACGTCATAGACGGCTGCTGTTCATAGCAGGTAGCAGTTGGGTATGCAGATCTGGTACTCAGGAGACAGCGCTCCTCAGGAGAGTTAGGGTTTGTCAGCCTGCAGATGGTAATTGAGCAGAGAAGAGGGCCCCTGAAGAACCTTAGGGAACACCAGTGTTGAGAGGTCTTTCATAAGAAGGGGGCCCACCAAAGAATGAAGGGAAAGAATCAGACAAGAACCAGGAGATTCTCATGTCAGAGAAGTCTGCGTTTGGGGAAGAAAGGAGCAGTTAACAGTGTGAGATGCAGCGGACAGGTCAGGTAAAATGAGGAATAAGAAGCACCCTCTTGATTTGGTGATGAAGAGGTCACCAGGATCTTATCCAGGCCATTTTGGTGAAGAGGTGGCAAGGGAAGTGATTACAGTGGGTGGAAGAGCGTATGGGAGAGAAGGAAGCAGAGACAAGCAGACATGAGGACTACGGCTGTTCCGATCAAGCGGGGGCAGGAGAAAATGGAAGCTGGAGGGGAGTGCAGGGCAGAAGAGGCAGGTACTTTGTTCTGTCAGTTTGTTTTCTATGCTAGAGACTTCAGCTCGTTTCTGAGGACCTGTGAGGAAGCAGAGTTTGAAAATAAGGGAAAGAAAAGGAAGCCTGATGGAGTAAAGTCTCTCTGTTGACAAGAGGGCACTGGCTCAAAGAAGTAGATAAGGGTCTCTTTGGGAGTGGAAAGGAGTCATTTCTTCCTTTGAAACTAGAAGGATAGAAGTGACGATGGGGATAAATTCAGCCAAGGGTTTCTGGTCCCTCTCTGAAGGAAAAGGTGAGGGTGAGTACTGTGAGGAGGGGCGGCCAGCACTGGGGAGAACAGTGTTGAGGACAGCCCTGAAGGACCTGCTGGGCTGGGTGTCGTGTGTTCCCAGGTGGTGCCAGCCTAGACAACGGTGCGCCTTTCTCCATTTGAGATCCCCTGGCGAGGTGGTGATCCTCTTTGGAGTTTGGAGGTTGAAGCAGAGTCCAGTCAAGAGGGCAGGGATAGCTTGGAGAGCGGAGGCTCAAGGGCTGGCAGTCTTAATGAGGTCAAAGAGCAGCAGGAGTGGGAGGACGGAAGGAGTCCCGAGGGGTACAGTTGTGTGTAATCAGTAGAATGTGGCAATTGAAATTGCGCA
This sequence comes from Ursus maritimus, assembly GCF_017311325.1. Lineage (NCBI taxonomy): Eukaryota > Metazoa > Chordata > Mammalia > Carnivora > Ursidae > Ursus > Ursus maritimus. The sequence goes on along the minus strand of NW_024423564.1, from coordinate 69,826,262 downwards.
AGTGAAGTGGTTCCAAGAGAAGCCAGGGGCCAGGGTGTAGGCAGCGGGCCGGCGAGTGGAATAGAGAGGATTCCTGGAGATGGAAGGTCAAGGAATTGAATGAAACAGCTCAAGTTGGTCTGTCACCATTTTCCGTCAAGGGCCAGCTAGTAAATATTTTAAGCTTTGCTGGCCATACGGTTGTCACAACTACTCAGCTCTGCCTTTGTAGTGTCGGAGCAGTCGTAGGTCAGATGAATGGGCACGGCTGTGTTCGAATAAAACTTCATTTACGAAACCAGGTGCTGCGCTCGATTAGACCCGCAGGTTGTATGTAGTTGGCCGGTCTCTGATCTGTGGATTTAGTATTCACGATACGGTCCACGGACCGGCAGCATTGGCATCACCCGGGAGCTTGTTAGAAATGGGAAATCTTAGGCCCATCCCAGACTTACTGCATTTTAAGAAAAAATCCCCAGGCATTTTGTATATACCCTAAGGTTTGAGAAGCACTTTGTTAGAGACACTGAAGTCTCTCCAATGGTAACAGGAAATCAGTGAACCACTTCTCAAAATGTTTAGTGAGTGATGTAGTCTGGCGTTTGATGTTCTGCAGAGGGGTGTGGCCAGATGGCGGGGCTTCAGCCAGGGCCCAAGGGAAGGAAGGCTGCAGAGCCATGGTCTGTCTTGGGAGAACACTGACCCACTTCCCGCTCTGTGGTGCCCAGGGCTGGGAACAGCCACCAGCCCAGTCTCTTCCACTCTTTGTACTTCCTTCTCGAGTGCCTGCTTTGGTGCTAGGCCTCTAATTGCTCATTTTCTCTAGGTGGGAGGAGTTTACTCTTATGACTGCAGTTTTGGCCATGTGCCCAACGTGGAATTGATGAAGTTTATCGCAATGGCCACATTTGGTTCTTACCTGTCCACTTGTCCTGAGCCGGAACCAGGCAGCCCGGGTCTGACTGTCTACCACCGGGCATTTCTCCTCTACTCCTTCTTGCGCAGTGGGGAAGCCCTGAACCCCGAGTATTACTGCGGTGAGGGGCAGACTGGGGCCAGGGGTGGGGGGCCAGGGAGTGTACCACAGACCTGGAGGTGATGCAGGAATGGGTCCCTGGGGGGAGTGGGGCTGACTGTTCTGGCATGGTTCTCTCCCCTGGGATGGCAGCATGGCCTCCCCCCCGCCCCCAGCTCTCTGTCAGCTCACAGATAGCCACCTGCCTCTCCCCCACTTGCTGGTCTTCTAGGCTCTCAGCACCGCCTGTTTAATGAGCACCTGGTCTCTGCAAGCAGCAACCCTGCCTTGGCTCTGCGCCGGAAGAAGCACACTGAGAAGGAGGTGCCCGCCGACTTGGTCAGCACTGTGTCTGTACGCCTTCGAGAGGGTTACAGTGTCCGCGAGGTCACACTGGCCAAAGGTGAGGGTCACTAGGCCCTGCCCCGTCGCTCAAGTCTCAGAGCTGCCAGACAAAGCGGAAGGCACTTAGGTATCACCCGTGAAATTCTGCTCGTCGTTGGAGACATTGGGTTCTGAGCTGCCTTCAGGGCCTCGTTCTCTCAGCGTTGAGCCTCCCGGTTCCATCTCCTTTGTCAGAGGGGGGGTCAGCAGAGGGTGGTGTGGTATCCTGACCGTGGCTCTGTTTTCACATCACTCCTGCAAACTTCTGTTTGTGGCAGTTGGCAGGCTCTAGGCCTGAAATCTCTGGAACCGTGCTTGGAACCTTTAGCCAAGCTAGAGTTCCAGGAGGTAGGTGGGGGTTTCGGAAAGAACTCAGTCCCAGCTTGGAGTCCTATGCCCTCTTCCCCTGACTAGCCTCCCGCTTCCCCTGAAGGAGGGTCTCAGCTGGAGGTGAAGCTCGTGCTGTTGTGGAAACACAACATGCGCATTGAGTACGTGGCCGTGGCGCCCTGGCCCCTGGAGCCTGAGGGCCCTCGAGGAACACGGGTGGAAGTGACAATGGAAGGGGGCTATGACATTCTGCACGACGTGTCCTGTGCACTGAGGCAGCCCATTCGCTCACTGTATCGTACCCATGTTATCCGACGGTTCTGGAACACGCTACAGAGGTGAGGTCACCCACCGCTCAGTGAGTGATGTCCCGTTTGGGGGGGGGGGCAGAGGTGTGAAAATGGGAGCTAGTGAGAGACCCGCTGAGGCCCGGGCTTGTGTCCAGTGTCCCATGTCCCCCTGGGGCTCCCTTCCTCTGTGCCCGCCAGAGTTAGGGGTGGCTCAGGGTTGGCCCTTGCTCTGCAGCATTAACCAGACGGACCAGATGCTAGCCCACCTTCAGTCCTTCTCTTCAGTCCCAGAACACTTCACGCTTCCCGACAGCACCAAGAGTGGAGTGCCGCTCTTCTATATCCCGCCCGGCTCCGCCACCCCGGTGAGTGGCTCTGACGCTCGTCAGCCCTGCTCCACGCCTACCCAGGCTTGACTGGCACAGCTCCTGGAGCCCAGAGCCACCTTCTTTTTCCTTCCCTCTCAAGTCCGAGGCACGTAAACCAGAATTCCTAAGCTTTAGCCTTGAGAACAATTCTCCCTCCTTCCAAGTTCCTGGCAGAGAAGGGTCTGTAGAGAGAGGCTGTCCTCAGCTGACCACGCGGCTTGGAGAACATGGAGGTGCCCACGAGCCCCTTCACCCCACCTCCACATGGCGTATTCTGGCCTCCCCCGGCATCTTCACCCATTTCCCACCAGTGCCAACCACCGTGAACTGTGCACTTCCGAGGACCAGAGCTTCCTTTGTCCTGTGCTGACTTCACACTCGGCCCGCGGACGTCAGCCTCATGCCACCAGGCGGTGGCTTATGCTGGCACGCAGTGGCCTCACCCTGAGCTCCTGCCGTCCCTCAGCTGCTGTCCTCCTCAGGCAGTGATGGACACACGGCAAGCTCTGTCCTTTGCCTGAATTTAGCTGAAAGGGCTACCCAGTCTGTCTCTGGGCTCCTCCCAATCTGGCCTTCGTCCTAGAGGCCTCTGGGTTTTGCTCCTGTCCTAGGCTGGACTCTGAGCTCCTCTCTGACCCCCGGACCCCACGGTCCTGTTGGCCGTTTGGCCCTTGTGCCGTGTTTCGCCACGAATGCTCCTAAAGGGCAGCACTTGCCGTCCCCAGGTGCTCTCCCTTCAGCACAGTGGGTCCGACTCCTCGCACGCCCAGTTTGCGGCCTACTGGAAGCCTGTGCTGTCCATGGACGCCAACTCCTGGCAGCGCTGGCTGCACATGCACCGCCTGGTGCTCATCCTGGAGCACGACACGTGCGTGTGTCCTCTGCGGGCTGAAGGGACAGGGTGGGGGGGCGATGGGGAAGGGGGCGGCCAAGGAGCCCTCACCCACCTCAGCCAAGGAAAACTGATGACCCTTCCCTAGCCTTCCCGGTTACCCACCCCCACATCCTCAGATAGGACTGGGCAGAGAGGGACAGCGGTCTGTGCTTTGCCCCCAAGCTTGGGGCTTCCCGGTCTGACCTGGGCCCACACCGCTCTTCCAGCCCCATCCCCAAGCACTTGCACACCCCCGGCAGCAACGGACGCTACAGCACCGTGCAGTGCAGGATCTCGCACTCCTCGCTGACCTCTCTGCTTCGGGACTGGAGTAGCTTTGTGCTGGTCGAGGGCTACTCCTACGTGAAGCTGCTCTCCAGGTGCGCGAAGTGATGGGCCCTCGCGCCTCCCGCTCCACCGCATCCCATGTCTCTTCCTCTAACCCCAAACCTCACCGCTCCTCCTCCTCCCACCCACTGACTCCCGGCCTAGAGCTGCTCACTGACCCCCATTTCTCCCTAGTGCCCCCGACCAGCCCCCCTCCTCCTTCTACATGGTCCGCATCATTTCCAAGGCCCCGTGCATGGTCCTTCGCCTGGGTTTTCCCATCGGCACACCAGCCCAGGCCCGACACAAGGTGAGCCGGGCCCTGACTGACTCCGAGATGCAGGAGCCCTGGAGGGTGGCCTGGCTCTTTCTCCCCACACCATACAGGGCCAGGGCCAATGGAGACAGGAGCCCCCAGACCAAGGAACGCTTGGAGTAGAGGGCTGTCTCACCTTGTCTGGGGGCCCCTTCTCCCAGACCTAGAGGGGACGGGGTTAGGAGGATCTGATCACATTTCTCCCGCAGATTGTGTCGGGCTTGCAGGAAGAGATCCTGCGGCTGCGTTTCCCCCACCGGGTGCAAAGCAAGGAGCCAACACCCAAGGTCAAACGGAAAGGGCTGGGGGGCATTGGTGGGGGCAGCTCTCCCTCCAAGTCCCCCCCGATGCTCGGCCCGCAGCAGGCCCTTTCTGACCGGCCTTGCCTTGTGGTCCTGCATAAACCCCTGGACAAGCTCCTCATCAGGTTGGTGTAGAGGCTGGAGCCCAGGCCTGGGCACATGGGAGCCCCAGCTGAGGCTCAGCTGGGTCTGAGTGGAGATCGAAGGGTTACCTCTATTGCCCAGGTATGAGAAGCTACCCCTGGACTACCGGGCGCCCTTCTTACTGACACTGGAGCCACCGGGGCCACTGCCATTGGTGTCGGGCCGCTCAGCCTCTTCCAGCCTAGCGTCGCTGTCCCGCTACCTCTACCATCAGCGCTGGCTCTGGAGTGTCCCCTCAGGCCTGGCCCCCGCACTGCCGCTCAGCGCCATTGCGCAGCTCCTGTCCATCCTTACTGAGTATGTTACCCGGGCCCAGCCGGGCAGCTCAGGGCGGGGAGAGAGCAAGTGTAGACTCTGGGTTTGGCCCTGGCAGAAAGCCTAGGTCAGACCCTGCCCCTCTCTGAGCCCCTGTGCTGCCACCGCCATTACGCACAGTATTTAGCTCCGAGCAGCACCTGCCACTGCCCTCCCCTGCCTCCCCTCCGCCCCCCACCCCAGTCGACTTATTTTGGCCTGTGCAGCTAGGACTTGCTGCACCTGGGGCACCAGTAGTCTGAGCAGGACTGCCAGCAGACAGGTCTGCCTGGTGGCTGCTGGAAATGGCCACGTAAGTGGCTCGGGGGTCAGGGGGATGCACTCTGAGCGTGTCTCCCCCTCTCATCCCGTCCCCACCCTCACCTTCATGGGGCTTCAGAGTCCGACTCTCCGAAGGCTTCCACTTCGCCTGCAGTGGGGAAGGGATCATCAACATGGTGCTGGAGCTTCCGGTTCAGGTACGTGAACTGGAATCCCTCGTGACGTCTCCCTGCCAGAGGCTGTCAGCACAGGGACACTTGCCGCTCAGCTGGGTTGGGACTGCTGTAAACTCGGCCTCATGGGGACCCTGTGACCAGAGGACCCAAAACCTGAGGCCAGTCCCAGGACAGTGTGGCGGGGGCTGGGGTCTGAGGGCCCGAGCTGGCGTGGCCGAGATTTACCCAGGATCTCCTGTTCTGGCCCCCAGAACGAGCCCCTGGGGCAGGCTGCAGGCGAAGAGAAGCACACCTGCGTCATCCAGTACATCCTCTTCCCCCCTCACTCTACCTCCACCAAAGACAGGTGAGACCCATGTCCTCTCTGGGAGTGGCGTCTCTCCACATTCCCACTTGTCCCTACTGGCCCTGGAGTTCTGTCTCACGGGCTGTTAGAGAGTCAGGGTAGGGGGTGCTGTTTTCAGATGCTTCATCAGGCAGACACTGGTCCCGAAAGGCCACATAGGAGTTACATCCGTCCTGTGTTCCCTCCATGGACTGAGCCCCTGGCACTCGGCTGTGGATCAAATTCTCCTCTCTGCCAGGCTCAGGGCTCCTCCTCCTTTAGCTTCTCAACAGATGATGACAACGACGTGGAGGTTGAGGCCCTGGAAGGAGACTCAGAGCTCAACCTGGTCACCGAGGTGTGGGTGGAACCTCAGTATGGGCGGGTGGGACCCGGCCCTGAGAGCTGGAAGCATCTTCAGGACCTGACATACTCTGAGATCCCTCGAGCTGTGAGTGACCTCTGAAAGAGCCCCATGCCTTACCGGGTGAGGCGCCGTCCCCTCTGGAGGACCACAGCCTGTGGGCTTCCTGGTCCCTCCGAATCTCTCTGTTCTGCCCATCTGTGACTGTGTGTGCTTCTTTGAGAGCTGGACACCAGAGTACTCTGGCCTCGGGCAGGCTGACCCCTGACCTCTGCTGTGTGTGCCCTAGCTCCACCCTCGGGATGCTGCCTGCATAGGCTCCATGCTGAGCTTCGAATACCTGATACAACTCTGCCAGAGCAAGGAATGGAGCCCCCTGCCCCCCGAGCCAAGGGTCTCTGATGGTCAGTGGGGAAGGGGCCCCTGAGGGGGAGCTGGAGAGTGGAGGGTGGGGAGCAACCATAGCTGGGGCATCTGAGTCTCACCGTGGGTCTCGTCTTCCTGCCGTCCCTCCTAGGATTGGACCAGGGAGGAGATACCTGTGTCCATGAGATCCCTTTCCATTTTGACCTAATGGGACTGTTGCCTCAGTGTCAGCAGCTCCAGATGTTCTTCCTTCTGCTTTCCCGAGGTGGGTGAGCTTCCTACTTACTGACCCACAGGGCCAGCGGGCGTGGGAGTGATGGGCACAGAGAGTAGATGAGTCTGCCAGTGAGCAGATGAGTGCTGGGGCCAGAGGAGGCTTGGAGGCTGCATGGGGGCCGCTGTGGTCAGGGCTGAGCCAGCGTGCTGGGCAGCAGCAGGCTCTCGGTGCTGAGCGGAGTGTGTGTCGGGCAGAGCCAGAGGGCGTCCCCCTTGCCGAGGGGCCCTGTCCCGCCAACGACATGGTGCTGTGCCTGCTGCACAGCTGCCTGGGGCAGGAGCTGAGTGACCGGGAGATCCCGCTGACCGCTGCTGAGCAGGCCACCTTCTTGAGTGAGGTGCTGCGACGGACCTGCCACAGTCCAGGTGCGCTCCCGCCTCTTGCCTAGATGGCACACTCTGGCCCAGCCCCCTTTTCCCCACCCTTGGTGGGGGGGGTTCTGTCTTTGGGTTTTGGCCTCCCCATCTCTTCACCTCATAGCCCTGCATCTCCGCTGGCCCTGCCTTCGTCCACTCACCTCAGCCCCCATTGTAGGTCCAGAGGAGCCACCTGCAGGGGGCCATGGGACCCTAAAGGATGGAGCAGTCGACAGCACCCGAGGCAGTGGAGACTCAGCGCTCTCTCCCCTGGTCAGCACTGCTCTGTCTCCTTGAGCCCGTTTTCCCACCGACCTCCTTCCGTTAGCACATACACATGCCCGACTTTCTGTCACCGGAGATGCTAAGTGCCTCCTGCCAGAGACGGGATACTGTCACCTCCCTTTGTCCTGAATCTTAGAAGCTATACTTCGAGCTGCACTCCAGGGTGGATGAAGGGAGCAGGGGTTGGGTGGTCCCTTGCAGATTGCGCTGATTTTGTTTCTTTCTTACAGGGTGGAGGCCTCCCTGAGACTCTCAAGCCTCTCCTCTCTGCCCAGCCCCCACAGTGGCGCTGCTATGCAAGGCTTGTGACTCCCCAGCATGTGTTTCTAACTTTCCTCCCAGCTACCTTCTCAGGTGCCACCTGCTCACCTTTGTCACTAGACCCAGGTACAAGCCCTGGACTCCCCCACCAGCCCAGCAGGCAGCTCTGACTTCTCTTTTTTTCTCTTCAGATGTCCAACAGCTGGCTGCCTATGGCCTGGAGGGACCCTCTCAAGAGGAGACCAAGCCTAAGTTCGGGGATTGGAGTGGGGCAGCCAGCCTGAAAGATCTGGGAGCACCTGGGGTGAGGCCTGCAAAGGCCCAGGTCCCCATGCTCAGTGTCACCCCAGCCGGTGGTAAGGTTGCTGACTCTTAAGTCAGTTAAGCAGGAGCAGGAACGGGAAGAAGTAGAAGGCTTGGAGACCATGTGACACCTCTTCCCACAGGCACTGACCAGAACCCAGGAGACCTAAGCCCACCTTTCCGTCGGGACTTACAAGCTTACGCTGGACGTCAGGCTCCACAGACAGAGGGTGCAGATGGTCCCCGGACCCGATGTCCTGTTTACATCTATAGCTGTGCCCTGGAAGCGCTGAGGGAGCAAATGGTTGGCCTGCAACCCCCTCAGGCACCCCGAGACCTCATCTTCCGGTGAATACCCTCAGTGTTGACCTAGGTCCTCCCCCAGCCACGGCCCCCAGCCAGGGCTCGTGACCACCACGCTCCGGGTGGTGTCCAGGCGTCTGGACAGACAGGTGGATGATCAGTGTCCGGACCTCCGTCCATGGCCCGCCGACGCCTAGCTTAGCTTCCTTCAGCAAATCAGCTGGACGTGCTGGGCCATGAATATATTCGGTAGAGACATATGGACAGTCCATGGGAGCGTGGGTAGATAGGGAGTCTGAGATATCCCTTAGGAGAGTTGGCCAAGTTCGCCCCTCCGTCCTATTTGTAGGACTCAGTTCCTCGACCAGCCCTCCGCATCCTCAGCCTGGATGGAACCCAGGTTCAAGGAGGCAGCCAACCATTGTGCCTTGCTGCAGGAGCACGCACAGCGATGCTACGTCCGTGGTGAGGGAGCGTCAGGGAGGAGGGGGGCCTTGCGGGATTACGGGCATGGGGACTGGAGGGGCCGTTCCAGAGCTTGACCGTCATGGCCCTTTCCGCTTCCTCAGGGCTGTTCCGGAGTTTGCAGCAAGCGCAGAGTGTCTCCTCGCAGGACTTGCTGATAGCGGTCGATGCCTGCGAGGAGCTACTACAAGAAGTAGACATCACCCCTTTCCTGCTTGCACTGTGTGGCCACACACGGGGTTTGCCTCAGGCACCCCCAAGCCCTGGGCCTCTCAGCCCTGGGCCCTTCAGCAGCAGCATCGAGGAGGGCCCCGAGCCTCGGGAACGAGCTGTCCTGGCTTCTGAGTCCAGGTTAGGACGGTCCTGGAATGACGTGTCGGGGTTGCATGAGGTCCGAGCCAGGCGTAGGGCTGTGCGAGGTCATGCCCACACACCGGGGAGGCAGCTGGCTTCTTGCTCCCACTTATCAGTCTCTTCTTTTTCTCTCCTCTTCTGGCGTGGAGTGGTGAGCTGGGTGAGGGGTAGAGTTGCCGGCTGCCATCAGTGAAAGTAGGAGCTTGTTCTGGGGACCCTCATGCAATAGTAGTAATTCCTGGAACCACTCTGTGAGTTTCAGAGTGTGTCACTCGCTGCTGAGTCCCCAGCAGGTCCCTGATGAAGGGAGGGAGGAAGGCCAGCGAGCAGACAGGTGTGTGTCTGGCCCTCTGCAGTGTATTAGCATCAGGGATACAGAAGAAACACAGGGAGGAGGGTGCTGATGACGCCAGGCCCAAACTCCAGCCCAGTTCCCTGTCTGGAGCTCTGGACCCTCTACCTGTCATGCCCCGAATCTGGGCATTTTCTCCCCACCTGTGTTCTTCCACAGTGAATGAGATCACCCAGTGGTCTGAGTCAGAAAGCTGGGAGTCCAGTCGTTAAGAAACGTGGGGGTTCGAGCCAAAATGTGTGGGGTGGTTCTCCTTACCTCTGCCACTGCCTGTGCCGTCGTGCTAAGCACCCTTGCTAGAGCCAAAGACGGTGCGTGCTGCTCCCAGTAGGGAAGCAGGCTCCTCCAGGATTTGTTGGCTCTTAACGCCTCGACGCCTCTCACCCCCACCCTGACCACTCAGCATAGAGACCGAGGACCTCAGCGAGCCTGAGTTTCAGAGCAGCCGTGTCCCTGGCAACCCAGACCCTAGCCTGGAGATCTCTCTGACGGACGTCTGCCAGCTCAGAGGAGAGGCGCATGACGCCCTTCATAGTCTCATCCAGGTGGGACGCTTGGTGGAGGAAGAGGAGGGTGGAGTCGCGCCTGCCCCGGTGCGGTGTGCTCTCCTGGGGCAGGGTGCGTAGATGTTTACTCTAGGCTGGGGGGAGTATTCTGCTGAGGGCCGGCTGGCATAATAGTCTCCTCCTAACCCCCTAACAGGAGAAGTTCCTGGAGATCAGCGGTCTTCACTTCCGCACGGTGCCCTCCAATCCACACTACTTCTTCTATTGCCCTCCATCCAGCCGGCGAGAGGTCAGTGGCTTCCTCTCTTTGTCTCAGACCCCCAAGCCATAGCCCCACACGCCCACCCAGATCCTTTTGACTCTTGGCTCCTTGAGGCTCCGATGTGACTCTTGTCTGGCCTTGGATAAAGCTGTCTCTTTCTTTTGCTCAGGATGAGGGCCCCCGGGACACAGTAGACAGAAAAGTCAGTGACCTGGAGTTCTCAGAAGCTGAGCTCATAGGAGAAGAAGGTGTGTGGGCAAGTGGGGAGAGGTGGGAAGGCTGCTTCAAGCCAGGATTCGGGGCCCTTTGCCAGCCTGCCCCAATAAGCACACGACGTGCATCCCCGTCTAGGAGACACGTCAGCCTGCTGTGTCGTCACCGAGAGTGACCCAGAGCTGGAGGTAGAATACCGCGAGAGCCGTGAGCCTGACCTGGGGCCGGCGGGGCTTGACTCCGCCTCGCTGTCAGATGCAGACACCGTGAACCCTGATGAGGACTCCTTCAGTATCCTGGGGGGCGACTCACCGACGGGGCCTGAGAGCCTGGTGCGTGACCTGCCGCCTCTCTTCCTGCACCTCACGTGCTCTGTGCGGCTGCGCGGGCAGCACAACTCAGTCCCCGTGTGCAGTCTGCCCACCTGCCTGGGTGAGTCTGGGGTACCCCGGGCGGGACACAGGTCCCAGTACAGCCCGCCTGCCTGTTGGGGGGTCGGGGGCAGAACCTACGGCTATAACTCATTAGCACAGGGACTTGAAGTCTGTGCTTGTCCCCGGGCTCCAGCAACCCCTGACTGTCCGCCTCTCCCAGGCCAGGTGCTTTCCAGTCTGGAGGGCCCCCCCGTTGGAGGCCGAGTGCCCCTGAGGGACCTCAGTGTTACCCTGGACGTCTTCGTGCTGACCTTGCCTCTGGAAGTGGAGCTTCCCCCGACCTCGGACCCTCAGCACCACCGGTGTGGCAGCAAGTTTGGTGGGGGCGGTCTGGGCCTTGCTGGGGTAGGGGCCCATTAAAGGAATCTAGGGACGCCTTAAGGATTCCAAGAAAGGAGTGCTGAGGAGGTCTAGGAAGAGAGTAGTTGATCTTTGACCTTCACTCCTACCCTATTCAGGTCCACGTCTGAAAGCAGTGCTTCATTCCCACGATCCCCAGGGCAGCCATCATCTTTAAGGTCGGATGATGGCCTGGGGCCCCCACTGCCACCCCCAGAAGAAGACAGGTACTTCCCCTTCCGCCTCTCAGAGTTCCTTGCTCCTTGTCAGTTTTGTTTTCTGGAAACCAACATCTAAACCTTTCTTCCACTTAGGCACCCCGGACTATCCAACTTGGCCACACCCCACAGACTGGCTATTGAGACCACCATGAGTGAGGTGAGGGCCTTCCCTCCCCCAAGCTAAGCACTGTAACTGATACCCTGGCCAGCATATGAGTAAGGAAGGGGCCCCTTTATTCTGGGATCAAAGTAAGGACACCCTAATCTGTGAGGCAGGGTCTTCTAGTCTGCGAGGGAGGTGATGCCCCAAGTGGCAGGGGAGGTGCCCTTTGCCACTTCCCGGATTGCTCTGTGATTATAGATCCACTGGTTGCTGGAGGATGAGATGGTGGGGGCCCTCCGAAGAGGGGGCATCCCACAGAGCCCTGCCCTGCACCGGGCAGCTGCCCACATCCGTAGCTCTCCTGGACGCAGCACCTGCCTTCGCCAGACCCTGCCACTGAGTTTTGTGTTTGGGCCAGAACGTTCCCTCACACAGTTCAAGGAGGTACGCTGCCCTCATAACACCCCCTGGTCATCCTGGGGCCCGTTCTTCCCTGGACTCCAGATACAGAAGTAGAAGGGCCTCTCCTGGTTTGAGTCCGTAGCATTGCCCTCCGGACAGCCTCCTCACCACATTGTCCCTCACCCCATGCCTGGCAGCCCAACTCAGTGGGAAGAGGAAGAGACCCAGCCTCCCTCCTTGCCACCAGGCCTTATTGAAGTCTAGGCAAGTCCCTGACTCTCTGGGTACCTCAGCAATGGGGGTGCCAGTGTCTGCTTCACCAGGTGGTCGTGAGGATCTGATGAGGAAGTGTGGGGTGCCATGAATAGGCAGGGCTGCTCTTGCCTTAACTGTGACCTTGGCTCCTGCTCCCCAGGAGTTCCGCCGCCTTCACCTCCCTGGCCATGCTCTTCTTGAGGATCCTGACAGTGGCTTCTTCTTTGTGGCAGTTGGCCAACAGCCAGGGGCATCCCAGGGGGAGCCCCCTTCAGCAGCCTGGGCTTGGCACAGCCATGAGGATAGGGCCGAAGGCATCGAAGGGGGGGTGAGCCTTTCCTGGGATGACCTGGAAATGGAGGGGGTGGAGGTAGATGTGTGGGGGCTTGTATTCAGTTCTGATTTCTTGCCCCTCAGGCCCTGACAGCCAGCCCCCAAGCCCCTGGCTCCCCAGAGGGTTCTGAGGGCGCTCCACTCCTCAGCCTGCCACAGGGAGGTAAGAGAGGACTTGGGCAACAAAGTCTGGGGGCTAGGACCAGGGACTTGTAGATCCCTGGCCCTGTTTCCATTTTTGGACGGCGGTCCTGAGCAAGATCAGTAGAGGTTCCAGGCCTTTCCCTTCTCTTCCCAGGGAGCCAGCCTGGGCCCAGCCGGGGACTGAGCCTTATGTCCAGTCAGGGCAGCATGGACTCTGACCACCTGGGTAAGCTGGGACAACGCGGGGAGGACTCTAAGCTGATGGGAGGCAGACGCAGGGCTGTGCGGCAGAAGGACTGGGCAGGGGACATCAGAAGGGACTGACGTGAAGGGACCAGGCCCATCAAGCCTGATACGCTTGGAGGATCAGATGAGCCAAAGGATGGGGCTGAACTTCACGTTTGACACAGGTTACGATGGTGGCAGCAGTGGCTCAGACAGTGAGGGTCCCAATGAGACCCTGGGGGAGAAGGCTCCCTTCACGTTGCAGACCCCACCTGGGCCAGCACCTCCCCAGCCTTCGTTCTCAGGCCTCTCTGGGCCCTGCCTTCCTGACTTCTGGCTCATCGTTCGGGTGCTGCAGGACCGTGTAGAAGTGTACGCCCACGCACGGTAAGCAGGGCCCTGCACCCTGACTCCGATGTCCGCTGCTTTCCCCTGGTCCCACAACACTCCTCTTCAGGGTCGTTCCAGAGTAAGACTTGGGACCGAGGGTTTGGGCAGGGGTCTGACTATTCTGACCACTTCCCACAGCCTATAGCAGAGCAGGTCACTCTCTGCTTTCCTAATGGAGTTCAGAGCTGGTAAGATTTGGGCTCCTAGCCAAGCATTAAGAGCTTCCACAGTTCAGAGCAGCTTCAGAAGTTGACATGGGACTAACAGGTGATATTTACCAAGCACTTACACGTGGCAGACGCTGTTCTGAGTGTTCCGCCTGGATCAGCTCCTTTCATCTGTGCCACAGTCCTAGACTGTATTATTCTCCTTGTGGCAGGGGTGAAGAAACTCAAGCACAGGTAAGTTAAATACTTGCCCAAGGTCACAGGAAAGGGCAGATCCAGGACTCCCAGCAAGGCCCCCGGTTAAATATGGCTCCTGTCATGGGGTGGAGTGGGTTTGAGAAGGGCAGACCACCCTCCTGCTGAAGATCTGGGAATGGAGAGAAAGGAAGCTTTGGTGCGCTGCCCTTGTGGAAGCTGATGAGCCTGGAGTCTGTGCTTCCATAATTGCTGCAGAGAATTCCGCTCTTCCCGTTTCCACCATGTTTGCCTCCCTCGGTCCAGTCCTACTCTCTTTTCATGGCTTCTCTTGGCCCCAGCTCCCAAGCCCCCGCCCCCCCAACTGTGTCTGAGCCATCCCTCCCCTCCAGGAGCCTGATTCGGGAGGATGGGGGGCCAGGCACCGAGTGTCGCCACCTGCAGCAGCTCCTGGTGAGGCGAGTTGGGGAGATCTGCAGGGAGGTCAACCAGGTAAGGGACAGCTGGGAGCAGGGCTGTCTAGGCTTGGGACACTGCTCAGCGAGGAAGGGCTTTCCAGGAACTTGACCTTCGGAGGCTCTAGATCCATCTTGGACATTTCCTTAGACACCTAGTCTGGGGTGCTCTCACTCCCTGGGCTCTGCAAACTGGGGCACGCTCCCTCACCCACTCCCAGTAACATGGGTCACTCTCCCAGACCCTGGCTGTGAGCTGTTCATCTGCGGCATTGCGCTAGCATTAGGGATATAATAGTGAACGTGACAGGGAAACCCTGACTCTTTAGAGCTTGCGTCGAGTGAGGGAGATAGACATTGAACAACTAAATTACATGAATTATTTCCACTACGATTATGAAGAATCATACAGAAGAAAAGTAGAAAGTGCGACGAGCACGTAGGACAGGGTCTGACCTTCTGAAGTGTCAGGGAAAGAATTTATTTTTTTAAGCTGAGACCTGAAGGATGGGGAACAGATTCTGGCAAAGAGGAGGGACGAGTGTTCCTAACCTGGAATTCAGAACCCTAAGCCCGGTGACTGTGAGACACATCTCTGACGCCCCCAGTGATTACTGATGCTCTCTTGACCACTGACCCCCCGTGATAACGGACATCCTCTCTGGCCTTTGATCACCCCTGACCGCCACCAATTGTATGAGGACTATTTCAGTTCCCTGATACCCGGCTCCTCCTCCCAGCGGCTGCTTCTGCAGGACCTCCATGACAGTCACGTGTGTAACTCTCTTCTGGTGGCCGAAAGTGAAGAGGATCTGTGGCGCAGCGAGACCCCCTTCCACTCCCGTCAGCGGGCACCGCTGCCGAGCGATGGTGAGACCCCACCCAGGAGCCTCCCTCATGGGCTGCTGCCGCCCTTCCTGTGTCCCTACTTGGGTGAGAAGATGAAGGTAGGGTCACCGTGACTTGGTCACCTGTGCCAGGAGAGCAGAGAGGATAGGACAGAAAAGGGTCACTGAGTTTGGCTGTTGAGAGTTCCCGTGTGTCATTAGTGAAAGTAGTTTTGGCGGAGGGGTGGGACTAGGAACCAGGGGAGACAAGTGGGAGGATCTTACACGGGTGGGGCAGAGAAGAAAGACTCGTTCAGGTATTGTGGCAGGCACACAAGGAATTTGACAACAAGCCGGACTCGAGCACATGTATGTTCCACAGTGAAGGAGCCAGGAGACAAGGAACGGTTGAAGAACACAGGAGAAAAGGGACTGTGGAAGGGGCACTTGTCTTCCTAAGGCTGCGCCTCTGCCTGGCCCCACCTTCCTTTCCAAAATGACCATCTCTCCCCTTTGGGTAATAGGGCCGAGGAATGGTGTGGGGGAGGGGGTGAGCGAGTCGGCCAGGTCACAGGTGGGAGAAGATCAGAGGGGAGGAGCTTAAGGCCTGGTAGGAGGATTTGCCTTCAGATCGGCTGTCCCTCCTGACAGGCAGGCACAGGACCCCTTTGGGCTTCCTGAGATTTCTGGTTGCGGTTAGGAAGTCCGATACTCTTCTCGAGATGCTAATTGAAGTCTTGACACTTCGCTCTCTTCTCTTACTCCTGATGACCCCTCACCCCAGCTCAGAGGGGAAAACCAAATGATGTCCTTCCTTTGCAGTTCTCTCATCTGGTTTAAAAGTAAAATCAGACCACTTCTTGTTTTTAATATTCTCAGCAAGTCTATAGGTGAACGTTCCTAACAGTCCCGGACATCACATCTCTCAGCACATCCTGAGGTGTGCTCCATATCACAGCACCATTCCCCTAATTAGCGGACTTCCCAGGGTTTGATGGCTTATTCTGCACATTGAGCATGAGCTAGGATAGCCGCGCACCTTTGCTGCAATGCCTTCTAGCAGCGTGCGACAGAAGACGGTCAGAGCCCGGAGACGGCGCTTCCTCATTATAGTCTCTCCACATGGTTTTGCTAGAGCCCTCAGCAGCCAGCATTCCGTTCCAGACAGCCTCCTGTGTGCTCTATACGCTGCTCACATCTGGCAGCAGTTCTCTGGGAAACCAGTTGGCCACTTCTGCCGTACGGGGAGGCTCATCAACCTGGGAAGTTGGAAAGGGGCAGACAAGCACTGGACTGTGTCCTTGGGCTCCTGCATTCTGCCCTGCTGCCCTGTGGTTTCTTTTGGAATAGCTGTCCTTCAGAGCAGTGTTTTCCCTGACTCTGCGGGTGTGTACCAGCACTCCTGTCGTCTTGGTTCTAACGGGGTTCTCATTGCCACTGCCTGTGAGTACGTGGACGGGGTGTATGTTATATATTACATTACGACACAGCCAGAGTGTCTTGACATTATCTTCAGGATTTTCTCATGCTTTGCCTTACCTGACACCTCTTCTTAGCTCCTTCTCCACATGTCCCTGAGACCCTTTGTGCTGTGACCTGGCTTCCTGAGAACATGGTCCTGCCTTGTTATCTGAAATGACTCTTTCCCCTGCAGGGTAATAGATAGGGCCCAGGAGTCCTGGGGAGTGAGAACAAGTAGCCAGTTCATAAGTGAGAAGTAGGAGAGCAGAGGGCCGTGTTCCGCTTCTGATCACTGTCTCCCTTCTCCCCAGATTACGCTGCTGATGAGAGCTGTGCACCCCGAGGGTATCTAGCCGCCACAATGCAGTTTGTCCCTGGCCATTTCTCCTGTGACGTTGTATGGGGAACCGTGATTCGAGTCCATTCGCGCCTGAAAATGGGGCCCAGCATGGGGGTCTCTCGGGGTGTGTGATGGGTATGAGAGGGCAGGCGGGGGGGGGGACCTGGAGAAGGGGTGTCCTGAGCCCCTATTATTCCCACAGCCATCCAGGCCCTGCGCTCCGTTCTTAATGCCTTTTCTGTGGTGAACCGGAAGAATATGTTTGTCTATCAGGAACGAGCAACGAAGGCTGTGTACTACCTGCGGTACGTGGGCCCCGGGAAGAGGTGGTAAAGCAGGGGTAAAGGATGGTGGCAGAGGCGGTATGTCCAAAAGACTGTGCCGCTCTCTCCCAGGCTCCTGGAGACGTCCTGCAGCGAGCGGCCATGGGAAGGTGACACGTTGCCCCCCTCCCTAGCTCTGTCCCGAAGCCAGGAGCCCATCTACTCTGAGGAAGCCTCAGTACGTATCACCCCCACCCCCGATGCCCCTGTGCTCCCTTCATACTTTGCCCCCTGGAGCCAGGCCCTGACCCCAGTTTCCCTGTAGGGTCCTCGGTCTCCCCTGGACATGGCTTCTAGCCGCAGTTCCGACACTGCTCGTCCTGTGGGCCAGGTGGACAGGCATATCCAGCTGCTGGTGCATGGCGTGGGGCAAGCAGGTAAGCGCTGTGTGGAGGGGGCAGGGGAGTGACCAGAGGAGATTCTGGGATCCTCCCGAGACTTCTCTTAGCACCTTTCTGCTCTAGCTCATGCCGTGCTCTGGGTTCCCTCAAGCAGGAGCCGGGCGGGACAGACAGACATGTTTAGAGGGTAGGCCTTGCAGGTGACTGAATGTAGCTCGAGAAAGAGGAGTCATTAAAGCTGACCCTGAGTATCTGGCCTGGATGACTGGGTGGATGCTGGCTCACCGGCTGGAGACCAAGGGCAGGTTTGGGGTGAAGGTCATGCGTTCAGTTTGGGCAATGTGAGCATGAGGTACCCTGTAGGCAACTGGCTGTCGCAGCTCACGTTTACGGCTGGTTTAACGTGGACGGGGCCTTGCGCTAAGACCGTTACCTACCAGGTAGATGTTATTATTACTCCCATCTTACAGATGAGGACACTGAGGCTTTGAGAGGTGACACTCACCTGTGCAGGTACACAGTGAACTAGAACCTGGCAGAACTAGAGCCTAGTGCTGGCTGCCTCCAGTATGTGGGGGGATGTTCAAGTCTGGTAGTCAGGGGCCGGTCTGGGGGTTGCCGGCTCCTCTGCCAGGGTCCCCACCTTCCTGCCGTGGCTGTGTCAAGGTCCAGAGATTACCGATGAGCTAGTACGGGTCCTGCGTCGGCGCCTGGACGAGGCCACGCTGGATGTCATCACGGTCATGCTTGTTCGGAACTGCAAGCTGACACCCGCTGATGTGGAGGTCAGCTCCCTCCCAGCCTCTGGCCGCCCTCCGAGGCTCGGGTGCGGGGACAGTCTGTGCTCTACCCTCTCCGGGCAGCTCTGACGCCCCTCCCTGCTCTCTGCAGTTCATCCAGCCGCCCAGCAGTCCCCCATCAGAAGTGCTGCATCTGGCCCTCCCTGCCTCCTGCAGGCCCTGGCTCCCTGCCCTGGCCTGGTACCTGCGGCAGAGCCTGCTGGTCTTCCTGCACTCTCCCAAGTACACGGACAGCAACAGCCGCAACCACTTCCAGGTGAGCTTCGGCCCCTTGCCGCGCTCCCCTGACTGCGGAATCCTTCCCTGCGGGTGCCCGCAGCTCCCCTTCGCCTGTGGACCTGGATACACCCTGCCTCCCCCACCCCTGCGCCTTTATTGTCTACCTGTGTCTTCCCGCGCTCCCGGCGATGCCTGTCCGCCGTTCCCCGCTGTGGATACCATCCCCTGATGCTTCCCGTCCATCTGCTTGGGCTTAGTTCTCGGTGGTGCTTCTCTCGCCAGCACCCGCTGCCACCACAGGGCGGCCTCCCCGACTTGGACATCTACTTGTATAACAAGCCTGGTGGACAGGGCACCGGCGGCAAAGGTACGACGCTGCAGGGCGCAGGCCTGTGCCACTCCCGCGCGCTTGCAAGAGCCTTTTCCTGCCTTGCGGCTGACGGGGCCTTGCCCAGCCTTACAGCTCAGGACGACCTGGAGGTCTTGGGTTTGAGCCTTCGTGTGGGTTTCTACAGGGGTTGCCTGCATCACTCTAGCATTCGTGGATGAAAGCGGGAGCCCCATCTCACTGGCATCATGGCCCCCCTCCTCTCCGGGGCCCCTAGACCCACTGCAAGAGGAGGAATTTGAGCAGCTGACCCAGGTCACTCGCTGCCCGATCGTGCCGGACAGTTCTTCAGGTGGGCCAGTGGAGGGTGTGTTCAGTTAATGCTCTGGGAACCAGAGGGCACCCTCACGTCACCCCCGTTCTTTCCTCCAGCTCAGAATGGG
The DNA here is from genome assembly GCF_017311325.1 of Ursus maritimus. Taxonomy (NCBI): domain Eukaryota; kingdom Metazoa; phylum Chordata; class Mammalia; order Carnivora; family Ursidae; genus Ursus; species Ursus maritimus. The sequence goes on along the minus strand of NW_024423564.1, from coordinate 69,807,444 downwards.
GCCCCACGGCTTCGACTGGATGTGTGGGAGAAGGGGAACATCAGTATTGTGCAGCTGGAGGAGAAGCTCCGGGGAGCAGCCCGCCAGGCCCTGGCTGATGCCATCATGGAGCTGCGGCTGCTGCCAGCCTCGCTGTGTACAGAGGACACATCTCCAGGTACGTGGGGTCCAGAGAACGTGCCAGGCCCAGGCAGTACGCTGTTTCCGGTGAGGTTGCAAAGGTGGGCGTCCGGGAAGGCATCACAGAGGCTCCCTCTGAAGTACACATTCAGTTGTCCTTTATCTTCTCTGCGTCAGCAGGGCGACATGCCAGCAGAAGTGCACACGTGCAGTTGGTCCTCCTCAGGAACCCCTCACACAAACACGTAGCTGTCAGCTGCATACACCGACATTGACTAACAGGTGGAATAGGGGGCAAGTCGCTCTCATACCGTCTGAAGTAGGCATTGGTGGTCAGTGACAGGAGTCTGTCACGTCTCATGTCCACAGGAAGTCTCCGGAGCGGGTCGTTGGAAGCTAAGAGCCCTGCGGGCCGAGCTAGCACCTTTCCCCCTGGCCCCGGCCCCGGGGAGCCTGTGACTCCCCCCAGCAAAGCTGGCCGGCGTAGCTTCTGGGATATGCTGGTAATGAGAGGGTGGGAAGAGGTGGTGGAGTTGGCATCTGCCTTCGTGCCCGTCCCCTAACTCCCCTACACCCCGTAGACCTGGCCCCGGATGGCCTGTTACATAAAGCAGTGCTGTCCCTCGGGGGGTGCAGCGGGGCAGGTTCTGACGTAGCGAGCCTCGGCTTAACAAGCGCCCTCACTTCCCTTTTCTCACGGAGCCCTCACAGCCGCCCGCGGGAGAAGTAGGGCTTTTACCAGTGAGGGTGCCAGGGCTCGGGAAAGCTGAGTGCTCCCCAAGGCCAGAGCCTGCCCCTGGGCCTCCGAACCCCCCAGGCTCTCGTTACTGGTCCTCGACACCCCCATCCTTCACACCATCCCCCTTCCCAGCAGCACTTCCTCATTCACTGCCTTGCCCCCAGAGTAAAACAGAATGTGGGGACTTGGGTTCCCCCAAAACAACTGATGACATTGTCCTGGATCGGCCAGAAGACACCCGGGGCCGGAGGCGTCACAAAACTGAAAGTGTTCGGACTCCGGGTGGAACTGAGCGGGCACCAGGCCCAGATTCTGGAGCCCAGAGACAAAGGTGTGTGTGTGTGTCTGTCTGTCTGTCTGTCTGTCGTCTTGTCACATCATGGGGGGTTGTGAAGTCACAGGTGGGTGTTGGGTGTATGTAAGCACACACGCATCACGTGTGGAGGTGGGGCTCTTACTCCCGCTGTGTCTTCAGACGCCGGACCACACAGCTAGAAGAGGGTGAGGTGGGGACCCTGCAGCCTGTGTTTGCTCGTGTGACTCAGCGCTGGATGGAGTTTATGGTTCAGATTGGTGAGACCCCAGCACCCCCGTCCCCTGTACTCAACCCCATGGCCTGGTCCCCATCCTACAGCCCCACTGTGACTTCTCTGCCCCGGTTCCAGGTTGTGCCTCAGTGTCCAGGAGCTCCACCCACATGGTGTCCCGATTTCTCCTTCCATCTGTCCTCTCTGAGTTCACCACTCTGGTCACGTCAATGGCCGGAGACACCAGTGTCCGTGTCTTTGAACAGCATTTGTGAGTTGGGGGTCTCCTGGGGGCTGAGCTCAGACAGGTGGGGGCTAGGCCTGGGAGGTGATGGCCAGGGAGTGGGGCCATGCATGGTTGGTCTGCTCTCTGTCCCTCCCTTCCTCCCTCCAGGGGTTCAGAGCCAGAGATCTTCAGTCCTTGCTCCCTTGGACAGCTGGGCCCAGCACCACGCCCCGCAATGGAGCGGCATCTGCTGCTTCTGGGAAGGAACTTCTTGCAGTGGAGGAGACCAACCCAGCAGGGTGAGGGCATGGCCTAGAGGGGGTGAGCTCAGAGTTCTGCGGGGGCAGGATGGGCTCCAGGGGATCTGCCTCCAGACCCCAATTTAGCGCTCCCCCCTCCAGCTGCCAAAGCCGTGCAGCGCTTTGAGCCAGGAGGTGACGGGAGCTCCGGGAGAAGTGCTCCCCGGCAGAGGTTCTTGCTGCTGGAGGTCGTGGACAAGAAGGTAGATGTGGGGCCAGGGGCTGGGTGGGAGAAGGGGTGCAGTGATCTCACTGACCCTACCCCTGACTTCCAGCTGCAGCTGCTGACCTACAACTGGGCTCCAGACCTGGGAGCGGCGTTGGGCCGAGCGCTGGTTCGCCTCGTGCAGTGGCAGAACTCGCGTGCCCACCTCATCTTCTGCCTCCTGAGCCAAAAGCTTGGGCTCTTCCATCATTACGGCCAGTTGGACTTCCCGGTGCGGGATGAAAAGGTGCCCGTTGCTCGGGCTCCCTCCTCTAGTTCTGGTTCCTACGGGATTAGTTCAAGGAAGTGCCAGTCCAGAAGCAGGGGAGAGGGGACAGACTGAGGGCAGAGGCAGTGGGGGGAGGGAGCATCTGAGAGAGGAGGCCATGGGTTGGGAGAGGGTGTCTGAAGGCAAAGGCCCTGAACCCATTGTGACACTCCGTCTCTCTCAGGAGCCAAACCCGTTCCTCCTGCCTACCATGGAAGCGGAGACCCTCATCCGGAGTGCAAGCCCCCCCCTGAGCCGTGAACAGGGCCGGCTGAGTGCATCCTCTCGGGGCGGGGGCCCCCTTCCCCTGGATACATTCCCCTTCGATGAGGCCCTGAGGGATATCACGGCTGCCCGCCCCAGCTCCTCACTCGGTCCTGTGCCCAGACCCCCTGATCCCGTCACCTACCATGGACAACAGTTCTTGGAGATCAAGATGGCAGAGCGCAGAGGTGAGGGCCGTGGGCTGGGCAGGGGCAGTCTGTGGAGTGTGGGAGGGAGAGGAGTGACAGCTCCTGGGGGCCGTGACTAATGCCCGCACCCCCCAGAGCTGGAGCGCCAGATGAAGATGGAGAACCTGTTTGTGACCTGGCAGCAGCGTTCTGCCCCAGCCAGCATGCCCATCAGTGTGAGTGGCCCAAGCCCGTGTCCTCCGTGAGCGTCCTGTGATCCTTTCCTGGCCACCGTGCTAGCACTCACTGCCTCATCTCCCCAGGCCACAGAGCTTGAGACCCTGAAGCAGTCGTCCCGCCTGGTGCATTACTGTGCCACGGCCCTGCTCTTCGACCCCGCTGCCTGGCTGCATGGGCCCCCAGAGACCTCTGGGCCCTCCGAGGGCCAGGTGAGGCTCCAGACTCCTGGGTTTCTCCCATGGGACTTCCCTTTAGCCGCCGTGCCCTCCGTCCTTCACTCCCGTGGTGCGGTTGACAGCGGCTAGAACCTGCCTTAATCTCCACTCCCACAGCGGCGCCATCGCCCCGAGTCGGGGGCTGGGAGCCGGGAGGCCCCTGCGAGCTGCGAGCCCTCGGACGCACCTGCGCCGGGTGCCCGCGAGGAGCCTTGGCTGAAGGAGCTGAGCTTGGCTTTCCTGCAGCAGTACGTGCAGTACCTGCAGAGCATGGGCTTCGTGCTCGTGCCGCTGCGGCCCCCCTCACCTGCCCGCAGGTGAGCCCCCTTCCTCCCCTCTCGCTCCCCTCCCCCGCTGCAGGCGAGGCCCCACACAGCCTCACTCTCTTCACCCGGGCCCCATCTGAACCACGTGGGCCTTGTGCACGTCAATCCCACCGGGCAGAACACATCCACGAGGGTCAGGGTCGCCTTCGCACGGGCCGCAGGCTCGTCCTGTGAGCCTCACGGCCGCACAGGTGTGTGCACAGCTGCGTACATCCTCACAGGCTCACGCCCACGGCCGTCTTGCGTGCTGACGGCCGGTGTGCATCCACGCACGGGGAGCTCCTAGGCTTCTGGATCTGGGGCTTAATGATTCCCGGCCCCATCACCGCAGGGACCTCTCCGGGTATTTCTCACGGTTCGTGGCCCAGGGAGCCCTGTCCTCGCCGAGTTAGTCTCTCTCACCAGGGACCTCTGCGCCAGGCCCGCCTGTGTCACTGTCCTCCGGCCCGTTGTGGGGCAGTCGTGACAGGTCTGAGTCTTGCAAAGTAGGCAGCTCCTCTGTCACCACCTTTCAGCTCCCCAGAGCACAGTGACACACGGCCACCTTTCCTGTCCTCCATCACATTTCAGATTCCCATTTCTGTGGCCCCTGCTTTTATGTTCCTCTCGACACCGGAGCCTCCAGATTCTGTGTTCTCAGCACCTTCCCAGTGGCTGTGGGGACGCACCTCTTCGTGCTGCACACGCTTACTTCTGTGTGCAGGTTGTACTTCTTACTCGGGACACCACGTGGCCAGAGCGCCGGTTCCAGCTCCTTAGCGTTTCTGAAACCAGCTGTCCAGCTCCCAGCCTCCCTCCCTGTTCCAGGCATTAGGAAGAGAGGACAGGCCTGCTCCTCGGGGACCCCGCCCCTCTCGTTTCTGGGGAGGGCCCGAGGAGGAGCTCTGCTTGCTGCCCTCTCAGGTCCCCCTAAAGGAGCGTCTCTGAAAGACTTCAGTTTCCATACTTTCCATTCAGTTTGAAGCTCTTCCCAAAAGTCTGGGTACCTTTTTAAAACAAAAGACACTGGGGGCACCTGGGTGGCTCAGCCAGTTGGGTGTCTGACTCTTGATCTCAGCTTAGGTCTTGATCTTAGGGTCATGAAATCAAGCTCCACGCTGGGTGTAGAGCCTACTTAAAAAAATAAAATAATTTTTTTAAAAAAGACAGTAGGGTGAAAAATACGTTTCTAGAGCCAAATTTATAGTTAGACCTTCCTCTCTCACCAGTCTTTAACCATCACCAATCACTGCTTAAGTCTCGTTCCAATTTCCTTGAGGATTAAATGAGACATTTCTTTTCGCCAGAGGCTTTGACACACAGCGCCCCCCCCAACCCCAGATCGCCAGCAAGAGCTCTGGCGGTGCATAGCTCCCGAGGTAATGCGTGAACCCTGCTGGCCCTTGCTGTTTCCCTTGTTCGCAGTACCTTCCCTGCTTCTCTTCTCCCCTTACCTCTGAGTTGAGTAGGCCTGTGGGACCCTAAAACTGCCATTTCTCAGTCAAAAGAGAACCCCTTTTTCCTCTCAGAGGAAGGTACCTAACCAGGCTATCAAGCATATCCTTGATTTTTCCTCTTCCCCCAATCCCCACTCCCCCCAGTACAGGGACATCTCCATCCCCTCATGGTGTCTCCCCGTAGTCTCAGCAGCTTCTCACGCCCTAACCTGACCCCTCTCCTCTCACTGGTGGAGAGGGGCCTGCTCTCTACCCCCCCACGGAACACTCCTCCAGTTTCCCCTTAGAGCAGGAGCTGCTGCGGAGCCCTACCGCGTGCAGTCTAGACCTGGACTCCAGTCGCAGCTGCTTACACAGCACAGTACCCCAAACAGGTCCTTCGCCTCTCCAGCCCCGTCTCCACTCTTGCAGAACGCTTGCCCGTGAAAGCGACTGTGGGTCTACTGGCCAGACTGCTTCCCCACTGGCCTGCCTCATCCTCCTCCCTCTTCTTTTCTGCAGCACCAGCCGGCTGCGGGCCATGGCTATCCTTGGAACGGAGGGTCGCGGCTCCTTCTCCTGCCCTAAAACCAAGACTGACGGGAGCCCCAAGGTAATGCATCATTGTGTACCTTCCCTGACAGTGCCATCAGCGATGCCCCAGACCCAGGTGTCACTGAGCCAGAATCACTGACCCAGAGGACTCCCCTGCTGGTTTGAGGCTTATGAATCCCCAACCCTTGCCCTTGAACCCTAGTCTTTCTCCTTTCTTTAGAGCACTGGCTCTCCGGTCACCACCTACCACCTGCAGCGGGCACTGCCCGGGGGCATCATCCTCATGGAGCTAGCTTTTCAGGTGAGCGGGAGGAACAGTGAGTGGGGAGAGCCGGACCCACCCGTCTCTTGCCCTCCTGACCTCATCTTCACCCTCTCTCCAGGGCTGTTACTTCTGTGTCAAACAGTTTGCCCTCGAATGTTCCCGAATCCCCATGGGCCAAGCTGTCAACTCTCAGGTATGTGGTGGGGACAGAGAAATAGAGGATCTCAGGCATAGCGCATCCCCAGTGCGCTGTGGCCAGTAAGAGGAATGCACGGGTCGTCTGGTCCAGTGGTGATCTCTTGCTGGGGACTGGCCAGGTCAGTGGCCATTCCGGCACCACGACTGGGTCATCCACCCATCAGCCCCATTCTGGCAGCGGGCCAGAGCTATATTCCACCATAGCACTGGAGGCAGAAGGTGCCCAGCACAGTGGCTGGTCGGGCCCTGTGGTCATCATGGCACTGACAGGAGCTCGGCACTGTGGGCGATCCATAACCCTAGATGGTCAGTGAGGACCTGTGAACATAGTGGGTAATCTGACACATGGGTACGTCTGTGCCATGGGCAGTCCTGGCCTGACCTAGAGCTGGAGACAGCCAGGCTTTGTCAGGATCGCCACTAACACTTAGAATGAGGACCAGAGTTCCCAGCCACACGGCATACCCCTGGCACTTGGTTGTTATTTATGTCCCTGTCTGTCTGCCTCAGGGCAGGGCCTCTCTACCCATGAGGGCCCAGCTCCCAGCAGTGCTCAGAACGAGTCAGGATCGAGTGAGGTCAGGGACCTGAAGCCCTCTGGACTTGAGTGAGTTCTGCTCCTTCGGTCACCAGGCAAGTTGTGTGAGGGCCTGTGCCTTCTTTGTGCCTCTCATCTCATTCCTGGGATCAGGATCTGACTGGGCCTAGTCTGCCTGACTCCTCGTATCTGGATAGTTCGCATCCAGCCAATGGATGGTGGTTGCCTTTGCCTTGAGTGTGGACACCTAGTCCAGACATCATGGGATAAGGTGACCCAGAAAGCGTGGTGACTTTACGTGCAGAAAGCTCCCTGGGCCAGAGTGCTCCAAAGGGCTCCAGAGGGAGCTCTGGAGAGGCAGGTACGTGTTCACACTCTGCTGTCCTGCTTGTGGGAAAGACCCAGCTCCGTGACTCTCTCGAGCTTCTGGAAGTCCTTGTGGCTTTCTGCCCCTGATCTCCATCCAGTTGGCTCTGTCTCCCCTACTTGTGTAATCGCTGACCCTACGTAGATTTCTAAATCGCTTGTACTGCTGCTGTTGTTACTAAGTGTGGGGGATGCGTACTCAGCGGAGGGGAGAGTTTTCCTCCTGCTGCGCACATAAGGGGACCTGTGCCCCCCACGGAGGTTTAGTAAGTGCCCCCTGAGCACACGCTAGTCGGCGGCAGGACTGGGGCTGAAATCCAGGTCTGTGGCCGGAGCCCTCAGCTAACACACACCATCATGCACCATCCCCGACAGCCAGGTCAGCGACGTCCCTGAGCCTGAATTATGTCCCCCGGCCTCCCTCACTTCTTCCCCTCCTCCATGAGCATCTGAGCGCCTTCCCCGGGCACCGCTTAGTGCTCGCGATCGTCGTAATCCGTGGGCAGTTCAGTTTATCACACGTTCTCTAGCTTTACAAAGACCTCTGCTTTATCTCTGTGTGGGTGAGGGAGCTGAAACCGAGACACTGTGACTCAGCCAAGACCACACGGCTACTCTGACCCCTAGGCTGTCGCTCCTTCGGCAGCCAGCTCTTTCCTTTTCTATAACTCCTGTGCCCAGTGCTTTGGAGGGCATGGGCGTGTAGGTCCAGCCAGCCAGGCACCACGGATCCAGCCGCTAACACACTCTCGGTGGTGGTGACTTCCGCCAGGAGAAGCACCAGCTCCGTGTCTCTGTCTGCCTTTCTTCCTCCGTCCATGGTTCATTCATTCATTCACAGATCAATTAGAGGAGGCCCACCCTGGCCTAGCCTTGGCAGGATGTCCCAGAGGACACTTCACGAACAAGTAGGAGCTAGCCAGATTTGGGGAGCAGGGAGAGCAGCATTCCAGGCAGAGAACAAGCAGGTACAAGAGTGTGAAGAGAACATGGGATATCTGGGAATAGCAGGTAGTTTGATGGGAAGGTCAAGGTGGAGAGGTGGGAGAAGCCAGGAAAGACTTCCCAGGAGCACATGCCATGCCTGGCCTCCCCTGGCCGCCTGCGTAAAACTGCGGCCCTTCCCTAGATTTTCCATAGATTTTGCTTTTCCTAGATTTTGCTCCTCTCCCAGTGTATCCCCAGCGCTCAAACAGTACCTGGCAGGCAGTAAACAAGTATGTTTTGCATCAGTGGGTCTGTGCCGGACTTTAGCAGAACCTGGGCTGGAGTACAAAGGCCGATCTATCAAAACAGTCATAGTTTCACGTAAACAGAATGATAGTTCTGTATGAAAAAAGAATACACTGAGGGCTTCCCACAGAAGTCATTCCGGCAGAGGGGGTTCCCCTGGGCCCACAGCAACAGGGGGAATACGAACTTCCTCTTCCCATGGGAAAGGGAGGGAGACGGGAATGTGCTGGGCAGCCTGCCGGGTCCTGACCGGGTCCCCGCTGCTCCCCCCAGCTGTCCATGCTGTTCACGGAGGAATGCGACAAGGTGCGGGACCTGATGCACGTGCACTCGTTCAGCTACGACTTCCACCTGCGCCTCGTGCACCAGCACGTGCTGGGCGCCCACCTGGTGCTGCGGCACGGCTACCACCTGACCACCTTCCTGCGCCACTTCCTGGCCCACCACCCCGACGGGCCGCACTTTGGCCGCAATCACATTTACCAAGGTCGGTGCCCAAGGGCAAGCCGGTGAGCCAGAGATAGAACCTCTGCACCTCCTGTCCGGTGCTGTTAATCACCTCATGTCACTTGGACTGTGTCTCCGTGTTTCTGGCTTGTGTCTTAAGTTCTTCACACTGTTTCCTATCAAAGTTTAGACCCCGCTCTCTGTTCTGAGCCACTTTGGGCCCGTCTCCATGTTCTACAGGACCTTAGGAGCCCCCGCAGAAAAGCAGAGCCAGTCCACCTGTCAGAGCCTTAGGAACGTCTGTCCCCTGTCCTACCTATGCAGTGTGTCTGTCGCACGCTCAGGGTCTCCTATAACTTGCCCCCCAGGGACACTGGAGCTCTCCACGCCGCTCATTGCTGCTCACCAGCTGTACAACTACGTAGCTGACCACGCCAGCTCCTACCACATGAAGCCGTTGCGGATGGCCCGGCCCGGAGGCCCAGAACATAACGAATATGCCCTGGTATCGGCTTGGCACAGGTGAAGTTGTGGGGGGGGGCGGTGCCAGCATGTGCTCTGGTGGAGCTGAGGTCGGGGCCATCGGGCAGTAGGGAAACGTGTTTTCTCGAGCCAGAGGGATGGGCTTCATTAGAACCTTGGGGCTGGCATCTTCCCCACCCCCACTGTACAGCTCCGGCTCCTACCTGGACTCTGAGGGGCTTCGTCACCAGGACGACTTTGATGTGTCCCTGCTGGTGTGTCACTGTGCTGCACCCTTCGAAGAGCAAGGAGAAGCCGAGCGGCACGTTCTGCGGTCAGCAGATCCCCCACCTCGAATTGCGCAGCCTCCCCTGTGCCCTCGCTCTCTGTGTCTCCTGCTCTGATCACCCCATTCCTGCCCCCTCCCCACCACAGGCTGCAGTTCTTCGTGGTGCTCACCAGCCAACGAGAGCTCTTCCCCAGACTCACCGCTGACATGCGCCGGTTCCGGAAGCCACCCAGACTGCCCCCTGAGCCAGAAGCTCCTGGGAGCTCAGCTGGTAGTCCTGGGGAGGCCTCAGGGCTTGGTCTGGCCCCTGGACCAGCTCCCCTGTTCCCCCCACTGGCTGCAGAGGTGGGCGTGGCTCGGGCACGGCTGGCTCAGCTGGTCCGCCTGGCTGGAGGGCACTGCCGTCGGGACACCCTCTGGAAGCGCCTCTTCTTGCTCGAGCCTCCAGGGCCTGACCGGCTACGGCTAGGGGGGCGCCTGGCCCTGGCAGAGCTGGAGGAGCTCCTGGAAGCAGTCCATGCCAAATCCATTGGGGACATTGATCCCCAGCTGGTAAGCGGCTGTGGGTTCTAGAAGGGGCTGGTTTGGATACTAGGGATTCTAGCAGCAGCCAGGGTAGAGGGTGCAGAGATCTCAGGTGGCCCTGGGACTGCAGATCCAGCCCTATGGACCTTCCCCTAGGACTGCTTCCTGTCCATGACGGTCTCCTGGTACCAGAGCCTTATCAAGGTTCTCCTAAGCCGCTTTCCTCAGAGCTGTCGCCATTTCCAGAGCCCAGACTTGGGAACTCAATACTTGGTAAGTCTCTTTGAGACTCCTCTGAAAGGGGAGACATAGCCAAATGCCTCATCAGAGAGATGAGAGGTCCCTGAAGGAGCCCCAGCCCAACTAAACAAGGTCTGCTTTGGCAGGAAGCCTAGATGGAATGGAATCCATGTGAAACTCTTCAAGCACTGAGCACGAGCCTCGACATAGGATTCGTGAGAACAGCCTAGGGCTCTGACCTTAAAAGCTCACAAAAAAAGCACAAACCTTTGGCTAGAGACTCTGAAGGCCAAGCTCTGGAACCTTATCAGTGGTTGTTCTTAGCGGCTGAAATCCCAAGAAGGACCGCAGAGGCTTTAAAGCCTCGTTACCCCAAGTGTGGTCTTCACACCAGTGGTGGCGGCAACACCTGGGAGCTTGCAGACTCTCAGGCCCCAGCCCCGCCGACCCAGCACGTGCCGTCCAGCCCAATCCCCAGGCGCACGTGAGAGGCTGAAGCACTACCTGGGCCCGGTAGAGGGCAAAAGGCTCAGGTGGTAGCCAGAGAGCGTGGGGGTTAAGAGACTGAAGAGGTGGGCCTGATGAGAGCAGTGGCTGTGGAGAGGAGATGTTCAGAAGAAGACTTCAAAAAAAGTAGGAACTTGTCCGTAGGGAGGGGTCCCGCAACACTGCTTGTGGGCAAGGCTAGTTTCAGGGTGCGAAGGGGCGTCCTGGGATGCTGAGGTGAGTTGGTAAGGCTGCAGTTGTGCAGGGGGTATGAGCAGATGGGGGTGCTCCTGTGGGTGGTGGGAGTGCTGAAGCAGGCGTGGCTTTGGGGGAAGGGTGACGAGTCAGAGGTCGTGAGGCCCTCCCAGGACCACATTCTAGGTTTACGGATGCTGGGGCCCAGAGAGAGAGACCTGGGCAACAGCTACATGAACAGGTGGTCACTGAAGCCTGGGAGTAGAGGGAATCACCTGGAAGAGATCACAGAGCTGAGCAGAGGGGCAGTGAGGCACAGGGGGACAGTCCCAGGGGACTGTCAAAGAGCTACAAGACCCAGGGGCGCCTGGGTGGCACAGCGGTTAAACGTCTGCCTTCGGCTCAGGGCGTGATCCTGGCGTTATGGGATCGAGCCCCACATCAGGCTCTTCTGCTATGAGCCTGCTTCTTCCTCTCCCACTCCTCTTGCTCGTGTTCCCTCTCTCGCTGGCTGTCTCTATCTCTGTCAAATAAATAAAATCTTTAAAAAAAAAAAAAAACTACAAGACCCAGGACAGGAGGCAAGGAGGGGTTATGCCAAGGGTAGAGAACTCTCCGTCACTGACGGGCTTCAGTGTGCCAGCTTTGTGCAGGGCCTCCAGATAGACGAGCTCTGAAACCTTCCAGTCAGGCGCCTCCCCCTCATTCTGAGGAGGCTGGTCGGGCTGACAGAGCCAGCGAGGATGAGCACTGAGGTTCAGTTCAGAGACAAGGTCCTGGCTGACTGGAATGCACGTGGGCTCGGGTGTGGTGATGGAAGCAGGCCTTCCTCACACCAGGCCCACTTCCAGAATGCCCTCAAGGAAGGTGGATACTGCCTCAGGTGACACAGACCTCACTCCCCATGTCACTTTGTCTTTCACTGCAGGTTGTGCTGAATCAGAAGTTCACCGACTGTTTTGTGCTGGTGTTTCTGGATTCCCACTTGGGAAAGACGGTGAGAACAGGGGTGAGGGGCTTTGTGTCAGCCTAGTGGGAGGCTCCCCCGCGAGCCTGCTGAGGTCCCTGCTCCCCGTGCCTGCCCTCCCTCAACACTGCATCCCCGCCATGTTCCCCACAGTCTCTGACAGTGGTTTTCCGAGAGCCCTTCCCGGTACAGCCCCAAGACAGCGAGAGCCCCCCTGCCCAGCTGGTCTCCACCTACCACCACCTCGAGTCCGTCATCAACACAGCTTGCTTCACCCTCTGGACCCGCCTCCTCTGAGGGCCAGGCCAGTGAATGTCACCGTTCCTCAAATCATGGGGGTCTGTAATATTGTACACTTGAAGCAGGACTGACCAGCCCTTCTGGGTCCAGACACTGAAGGACACCAAAAGCTTTGTGACTAGATCTCAGGGGTCTGCAGCCCCAGCCTCGAAGTGGGAGCTGCCCTCCCCAAGCACTTGCCTCCACAGGGCTCCAGAGGGGCAGGTGAACTCCCTGAAGTGCCCATCTCCTCTCAGGCCCTGGACCCTTTCAGAAAGGGTCTCTACCTTCCCGCTCGCCTGGTGGAGTCCCAGGAATTCACACGAGTGGCAAGCGCTCACCCCCGAGAGCTCCTCTGCCTGAACGCTGCCTCCAAGTCTGGTTGCCGTCAGCCACCCACCCCCACGTTGAGCCCTCTGGTCATTTCCCGCTTGAACATCATTGCTGGACGTTGCCGTTGAGATTCGACACCTTGGTTCCAATGCCAGCTCTGCCTCTGAAGCCCCTGTGACCACAGGCAAGCCCCTCAGCTCTCGGACCTGTGGTTTCGGGCGTGTAAATGAGGAGGTGGGCTCAAAACCCCCGTGTGCACAGCAGCACTGGCGCAGGAGACCGGAGCACTGGAGCTTGAGCTGTGTGTCCCCTCTCGTCCCTTCTCACCAGGGGGGAAGCAGCCCCGGGAGCGCAACAGGTTAGACACTGTGTGTCCTCCCCCCGCCCAATAACACACATGTGGCAAGTGTTCAGCAGGTGGTCTTTAATCCAGGAGATGGGGGCTGCAGGGCACCCTGTCCCCAGCGGCAGGCAGGCGCAGGGCAGGACCTCACCGGCCAGCCTGTGGGCGGCCCCGCCTATCCCAGTAAGAGCGAAGCCAGTTCAAGCCCTCCACTGTGTCTCCTGAGGAGAGAGGGAGGTGATGGCCTCAGCCCCCGAGGAGAAAAGCAGCCGTGTCCCATACCCATCCCTCCAGAGCTCCCTGCCCCAGGGCCCGGCCTGGAGCCCCCACCCCACTCACCTTGAGGCCGGTACTCGCACCCCACAAAGCCCTTGTAGCCTTCATCCTCCAGCAGTTGGAATAGATAGGGGAAGTTCAGCTCTCCGGGGCTGTCGGGCTCCCCCCGGCCCGGGACCTGTGCCACCTGCACGTGCCCTAGACACAGGTGAGGGCAGGTGTGGGGCCCAGGCTCCAGCCGAGTCCTGAGGGACTGATGCTGGGGGGGGGGGGGGCACAGCAGAC
>NW_024423564.1:69792610-69794180 GCF_017311325.1 Ursus maritimus | reverse complement strand
TGTCTTTCACTGCAGGTTGTGCTGAATCAGAAGTTCACCGACTGTTTTGTGCTGGTGTTTCTGGATTCCCACTTGGGAAAGACGGTGAGAACAGGGGTGAGGGGCTTTGTGTCAGCCTAGTGGGAGGCTCCCCCGCGAGCCTGCTGAGGTCCCTGCTCCCCGTGCCTGCCCTCCCTCAACACTGCATCCCCGCCATGTTCCCCACAGTCTCTGACAGTGGTTTTCCGAGAGCCCTTCCCGGTACAGCCCCAAGACAGCGAGAGCCCCCCTGCCCAGCTGGTCTCCACCTACCACCACCTCGAGTCCGTCATCAACACAGCTTGCTTCACCCTCTGGACCCGCCTCCTCTGAGGGCCAGGCCAGTGAATGTCACCGTTCCTCAAATCATGGGGGTCTGTAATATTGTACACTTGAAGCAGGACTGACCAGCCCTTCTGGGTCCAGACACTGAAGGACACCAAAAGCTTTGTGACTAGATCTCAGGGGTCTGCAGCCCCAGCCTCGAAGTGGGAGCTGCCCTCCCCAAGCACTTGCCTCCACAGGGCTCCAGAGGGGCAGGTGAACTCCCTGAAGTGCCCATCTCCTCTCAGGCCCTGGACCCTTTCAGAAAGGGTCTCTACCTTCCCGCTCGCCTGGTGGAGTCCCAGGAATTCACACGAGTGGCAAGCGCTCACCCCCGAGAGCTCCTCTGCCTGAACGCTGCCTCCAAGTCTGGTTGCCGTCAGCCACCCACCCCCACGTTGAGCCCTCTGGTCATTTCCCGCTTGAACATCATTGCTGGACGTTGCCGTTGAGATTCGACACCTTGGTTCCAATGCCAGCTCTGCCTCTGAAGCCCCTGTGACCACAGGCAAGCCCCTCAGCTCTCGGACCTGTGGTTTCGGGCGTGTAAATGAGGAGGTGGGCTCAAAACCCCCGTGTGCACAGCAGCACTGGCGCAGGAGACCGGAGCACTGGAGCTTGAGCTGTGTGTCCCCTCTCGTCCCTTCTCACCAGGGGGGAAGCAGCCCCGGGAGCGCAACAGGTTAGACACTGTGTGTCCTCCCCCCGCCCAATAACACACATGTGGCAAGTGTTCAGCAGGTGGTCTTTAATCCAGGAGATGGGGGCTGCAGGGCACCCTGTCCCCAGCGGCAGGCAGGCGCAGGGCAGGACCTCACCGGCCAGCCTGTGGGCGGCCCCGCCTATCCCAGTAAGAGCGAAGCCAGTTCAAGCCCTCCACTGTGTCTCCTGAGGAGAGAGGGAGGTGATGGCCTCAGCCCCCGAGGAGAAAAGCAGCCGTGTCCCATACCCATCCCTCCAGAGCTCCCTGCCCCAGGGCCCGGCCTGGAGCCCCCACCCCACTCACCTTGAGGCCGGTACTCGCACCCCACAAAGCCCTTGTAGCCTTCATCCTCCAGCAGTTGGAATAGATAGGGGAAGTTCAGCTCTCCGGGGCTGTCGGGCTCCCCCCGGCCCGGGACCTGTGCCACCTGCACGTGCCCTAGACACAGGTGAGGGCAGGTGTGGGGCCCAGGCTCCAGCCGAGTCCTGAGGGACTGATGCTGGGGGGGGGGGGGGCACAGCAGAC
>NW_024423564.1:69777549-69792600 GCF_017311325.1 Ursus maritimus | reverse complement strand
GGGGGGGGGGGGGGCACAGCAGACGAGAAGGAGCAAAGAAAGAGACCCCTCTCACCAACGAGGGGCAGGAACTCCCGTATGTTTCCTGTCAGGTTCCCATCCATGATCTGCCAGTGGAACAGGTCCTGGATAGAGAATACTAGTCGGAGACCGTGCAGGCCCCCTTACCCCCACCCCATTCTCCCCAGATGTGGGGAACACAGGCCTTCTGAGAAGCATTCCCTTTCTTCCACTTACCATCTGTAACTGGAGGTTGGGTCTTCCAACCTTCTGTAAGATGGCTGCCGCTGGGAGAGAAATCGGGGAGAGGGCCATGAGACCCACGGAGAGTACAAGAATCAGAGGGGACTCAGGGGGCACAGGGCTGTGGTCCTACCCTGCTGGGGGGTGTCCAGGAAGTACTGGGGGTCAGTGATGCGGGTATTGATGGGCTCCAGCAGTCCCACGAGGCTCTCCTAGCACCATGGTGGACCCGTGAACAGAGCTCTCCCCCAGTTTTGTCCCCCCTCAGCCAGTCACTGGTGAAGCCCCTCACTGTTCCCTCTGAGCTGGGTAGTGCCCGGCCTCGTGCCTCATTGGCTCTCCCCACCTTGTGCCCCGCCCCGCACACGCAGGCATTCATGTCAGTATGCCTGTCTGTGTGTCCCTGGTCTCACCTGAGCCAAAACCCCAGCCGCGTGCCTCAGGTTCTCCAGAAAAACTGTCTCCATTTCACTCCTGACGGCTGCTCGGTCCGCCCCCTGGGGTACTCGGCCAGCCATCAGGTGAATCCTGGCGGAAATGGCACTGGAAGAGGCTGGGGGGCCCCTGTCCTGACAGCAGGCCCCTCATTCCTTTGTCTCCGCGTGTGCCTCGTCCAGCTCCCTCCCATCCCCCCTGCTGGCGGGTCTGTCACCTGTACTCCTGTGTCAGCCTGAGGCCAAGCCCCTTCCCAGATACCTTCTGAGGGCCACCCCAACCTCCCGCCTCAGAGACCTCTCATCGAGCCCTCCCTGTCTCTGCTACCTCTCCTTTCCAGTGGCTGTCTCCTCGCAGCTATAAACGTGCACGTCAGCCTCTTTCTAACAAGTATTTTGACCCTTTCCCTTAAGTATTCCGTGCTGCTTGTCTCCACTCCTTGCATCTGTTAGCTTCTTCCCATCTGCTTTCTGCCCCCACCACACAGGTAATGACCCTGTTACCAGTTCCGTCTCAGCCCATTCACCCTCAGTGGGATCTGACATTTATTTGACCAGCCCCACTGTGCCTCTTCCACCTCCCTGGGCCATCACCTGATCTTTCTTGGCCACACCCAACTCCAACGGGTCACATCTCCAGCCTCAGGAACTCTGCTGAGCACCCCAAGCCTTCTCTTGTCTCTGGCCACTGCATCCTTGCCTCCAGTGCTCCTTACATCAAGCAAATGCCCATTCATTCCTCTGAGACCCAGTTCAACATCACAACCCGTAAGAAGCTTCCTCTGATCCCAGACAGGTGCCTAGTCTGCTCCCACAGCTGTCATCCACTGACCCTCAAATGGATCACTCCCTATGTTTGCTTTGCTATCTCCCTAGTCAGACAGCTCCTGGCACGGGATCCCAGCATGAAAGAGTAGCAAACTGAGAATGACACAGGACAAATAAAATACAAAAGGCAATTTACAAAGGACCGGCGCTGGAGGAGTGAAGAGCCAGTGCGCTGACTCCCGAACCTCTCCAACCTGGCGTTCTCTCCCAGACCCCAAACGTGGGGCAGGGTCTTGGAGGAGACAGGGCAAGATGGGGAGGAGGTGGAGGAGGAGAGGGCAGGATACCTGGGACAGCCCAGAGCCTTGGCGTACAGCACTGCCTGCTCCAGCCCCTCTCGGAAGGCCGCTTGCCTCCCGGGAACGGCCCCCAGCCCCATTTCCCCTTTCTCTCGGTCTCCTGCGGAGAGAACGGTCCTCAGCCCCGGCTCGCATCCCCGGGCTCCCGGCGGCCCCCGCCCCCCGCCCCGGGCCCGCGGCGCACCAGGGGGCGTGTTGATCAGCACCAGCCGCAGCCCCGCTTCCCGCGCCGTGCGCGCCAGGGCCTCGGGCGGCTCCGCGTACGGCCAGGCCACCTCGGCGGCCTCGAAGCCCGAGCTGCCGGCCGCCCGGAGCCGCGCAGGGAGCCCGGGGAGTTCGGGGAACAGCCACGACACGTTGGCCGAGAAACGGAGCGGAGCCATGGCCGGCCGGGGACACGCGCGCAGGGCAGAGTCCGGGGTGGGCCGGAAGGCGGAAGGAGGCGGGGCTCCGCGGACCGGACCCGACCCGGCCTGGCGGGGGAGCGCCGATCCCGGGCAGGGTGCTGCGGAGCCCGGGCCCCGCGGGGAGCGCCGATCCGGAGGGGGGCGCTGCGGGGCCGGGTTGGGCCCGGCCGGAGAGGGCGCGTCCGGGTAGTCCGACCCGAGGGGAGGCGCGCTGGCGCCGCGAGCCGAGCCAGGAGCCCTCTGTGCCAGACTTTTTTGGTTAGAAAAGCAGTGTGGGCTAAAGACCACGGACGGTCCAGAAAAGTGACATTTTTCGAGACTCGAGAAAGGGAAATGCGGGGAGAGGCGACAGAGCCGAGGAAGAGGGAGCTCCGCCCGGGTGTGGGCGGGAGAGCCTCCTCCGCCTCCCGGTTCCAACCCCGCGCGGGTAGACGGGGGCCCGGGATCCCTGGGCTGAGAGCCCGGAGAGAAGGGCAAGAGAGAACGGGGCCGTCTCGAGAACGTAGTTAAAAGTGAGGAACGTGAACTTCAACAAATACTTAGTATTTATTTCATTATAAAAATAGTATATGTTCATTATGCAACGTTTGAAAGCTACGAGACGAAATCAGGAACATTTAAATCACCAGTCGTCTCACCCCTAACCGTTAACTTTCCCTTACAAATTAAAAAATAAACATAAACAGATTTTTTTTCTTAGAGAATTCTGATCATACTGTACATGCAGTTTTGTGGTCTGCTTTTTCATTTAATATTATTTTGTTAACTTTTCCGCGTGTTCAATATCCTTCAAAGTCATTGCATTCGCTGTTCATTGTGCCATACCCGCAACCCAGAATTTATCCTACTGCTCTGTTGATGGTCGTTAGGGTTTTTCACATTCGTGTGTGCGTGCTGTGAAAGCACTTTAACGCACCTCTTGGCTCCTTTGAAATGTTCATTACAGTATTTGCCAGCGCAAAGTCCTTTACAAGGAAAACTGGCCCCTCCGCTGGTCTCTGCGCTGAGCGGCTATGGGTGGGCTGTTCCCTCTTATCCCCAGCTGATTGGGCCGCAGGAGGACATCTGATCCGAGGGCAGCCAATGCTTCAGACGGCCGGAGACTCATTACTTGCCTAGTTTGGAGAGATGATCTAGCCAATCAGATTCTCTTTCTCAAAGTTCAAACCAGGAAGTGCTGAGAAAGTCAACTAAGAGGTGGTGTTGCCCGAAGATGATTGTGGCCGTAGAAACAAAGTAAGCAGGACTCGGGGAAGGAGCGCTAGTGCAGACGGGGTAACCAAGCCCCAGAGTATTAGGGGTAGAGGTAGCACGTTGAGAAACCTCTGCGCGGAGTTTCTCCCCTGGCGAACCCCACAACCGCCTGGGATCTCTGCACTTCCCAGGCTGGGATGTTTAGACTTACCTAGGTTTCTCTGTCTGTAGCCTCTTAATGTTTCTTGAGAGAATTGCAATGAGTTTATTTCATCCTCAATAACCCGAATGACTGGGAAAATGCCTAAGGTTGGACTTACGTAGTCAGCGAATAGGAACATGTTTAAGGTCTTGATGCTTTGCTGAACTGCTTTTCAAAAATATTGCAACCAGTACGCGAGTGGAAGTCCTCTTGGTCTGTTTTCTGTGCTAGCTTTGACAGAAGGAAGCTGCAGGCGCAACGTGAGGAGCCCCCAACTCGCACGGCCTGTTTGTCACTGCTGGCCTCGATGGCAAGGCAGGCCCACTCAGCCCCGGGGGGTCCAGGCGGGCATCACAGTTCATCCAAGTGCGAGCAAGTTCGGGTTCTTCCGCTCTGCCTCTGGGAGCAGACTGCCATCGGCTCGTACTGATCACCTGATTTCTTGCCTATTTGCAGCTGGTGTTACACTTGGAACTTTGACTTGTCCTGAAACGTGTTTCTTGGATATAGTCCAACCAGGACGTGACCTCACTAAGTTTAACATTTTAATCAACCCACATGTTTATAGTCCAATGTTGACCATGCAGAATAACATCCAAGGAAAGTAATTCCTTTTTTTTTTTTTTTTTTTTTAAGATTTTACTTTTTTGTCCGAGAGAGAGCACAAGCGGGGGAGCGGCAGGCAGAGGGAGAGGGAGAAGTAGGCTCCACGATGAGCAGGGAACCCAACGCGGGCCGCTCCCAGGACGCCGGGATCATGACCTGAGCCGAAGTCAGACGCTTCACCGACTGAGCCACCCAGGCGCCCAGAAGTAATTCCTTTTTAAAGCTTCACTGTAAATCTCTGGGTGTGTCAATTCTACTCAAGACTTTGAAAGTGCCACCATCTGCTGGGGTCCACTCCTTTGCGTGTATACCCGGCAGGGCGGCAGAGACGATGTATAAATATAAACTAGAGGGGCATGACGCACTTCCCCCTTAATTTTCTTCAACACTTTTACATTATACGTCAAAATAAATCCAAGAGGAGGACAATGCCTGTGAAAATTCTTTTCTTTTTTTTAAGATTTTATTTTTAGGGGCGCCTGGGTAGCACAGTCGTTAAGCATCTGCCTTCGGCTCAGGGCGTGATCCCTGTGCTCTGGGATCGAGCCCCACATCAGGCTCCTCCGCTGTGAGCCTGCTTCTTCCTCTCCCACTCACCCTGCTTGTGTTTCCTCTCTCGCTGGCTGTCTCTGTCAAATAAATAAATAAAATCTTTAAAAAAAAAAAAGATTTTATTTTTAAGTAATCTCTACACCCAATGTGGGGCTCAAACTCACGACCCCAAGATCAAGAGTCGCATACTCCACCAACTAGGCTGGCCAGGTACCCCGAAAATTATTTATTTTCTTTACTCACTGTTTGACTTTCTGCCATATGCCACTTTGCAACATAGGCATTACACTAAGTTATTATTACAGATCTTGATTCTTTGCATTTAACTTTGAACCAAAGAATTTGGTATGACAATGAGTTAAGGTAACAACTTATAAATAGTTACATGGATGATGACTAAGACTTGAGTGCAGAGTTCAGAGTCTTGCTTAATCACTGGATTGCACTTGCCAGTGTGGTAAAAAAGAAAAAAAAATATATATATATATACACACACACACACACACACACACACACGCACACACACACCTCATGTGACATGCAAATCAAAACCTCAATGAAACTCATTTTAAACCTTCCAGATTGACAAAAAATTTTAAGTCAGACATGATCAAATATTGGACTGGTGTTGGAATCACTGGAGCATTTATTCACTGCGGGTAGAAATGTGTGAATCCCTGCAGTCACTTCGGAAAACCGTCTGGCGGTATCTCTCAAGGCTGAACACCCATATACATTTGGCCCCATAGTTCCTTTCCCGGGTCTGAAGGAACATTTGCACAGGCCTACCAGGAACCCTGCGACGTTCACAGCAGCACTACTTATGTAGCAAAAATGCGACCCTAAGCCCAGTGTCCACTAACGTGGAGAGAGATGAGTGGCAGGGTCGCCATCCAGAGCTGTATAGGAAAGTGAAGAGAAAGCTGGTGGCTCGACGATACCATGAAGGTTGCTCTTGTATTCCCGGGATATATGAAGAGCTCAGTGAAGTTTGGGTCAAATTGGAAACAACAGTGTGAACACATCAACCGGATAAATCTCAGCAACATAATCTTGAGTGAAAGAAGCAAATCCCAGAGAAATACGTAGAGTGTGATCCCATTTGTACAAAGTCCAAAGCAGGGAAGACCAAATCTTACACCATGTCTCGAGTAAGGATACGAGCCTGTGTGGTAAAACTGTGAAGATGAGCAAGTGAATAATGATTGCAAACTTCAGGGTGAATGGTGAGCTCCAGGCGGGGAGGGAAGAGGGGAGCGTCAGGGGCTTGAAAGTAATGGCCCTCCCCGTTCTCTGACGCTGGCCGAGATGGTCCTGTGTGCGCGCACCTCCATTTCATCACTACTCTTTATATCTCGCATCTATTTTATAAATACCATTTGCATCTGTTTCATATTTAATAAAAATGAGTTTGTAAAACCTTCTGTAAGCGTTACTGCCACCTGTTTGCACATTTTGCATTAATCCTTCTGGTAGTGTCATCTTAACTGCAAGGCTTTTTCTACCGACTCAGCCTGTTTGTAATAGACTGTAATCACCACGTTTGGGATTCAGTGTGTCACTGTTCCGCGTAGCGGTCTTTTATCATCTTACCTGCCTAGAACCTATTATGGTAGCCAGCCTGTCCAATGGTCCCCCCATGACGTCCACCTCCTGGTCTTCACAACGTCTCCCCTTGAACGTGGGCTGGACCTGGCAACTTCCTCCTAACAAATAGAATAGAACCACCGAGATTAGGTTACAAAAAGGCTGTGGCTTCTGTCTTGGGCGCCCCCTCTCACTATTTCACTCCCTCACTCAGGAAAACCAGCTGCCCTGTGGTGAGCTGGCTCATGGAAAGACACAGGTCAAGGGGCTAATGTCTCTGGCTAACAGCCAGCAAGGACCTGAGGCCTGCCGGCAGCCATGTGAGCAAGCTTGGAGGCAGATCTGCTACCATTAAGCTTCAAGACTGTACCTCGAACAACATCTTCATTGCAGCCTTGTGACAGATAGAGTTTGAAGCAGAGATACCAGTTAAGCCACACCTGGACTCCTGACCTACCGAAACTCCTCGATAGTAAATGTTTGTTGTTTTAAGCCACCAAGTTTTGAGGTAACTTGTTAGCAATGGTAGGTAAGTAATAAAGCTTCTCTTCTTCTGGGTAAGTTCCCTGGTTTGAGAAAACAATGTCATTTCTACCACTCCTGCACCTTAAGTTGTAAATGGGTGCTGCCATTTTCTATTATGATTCTCTCGTCCAAGTCCCAGTGATTGGTCCGTGAGTGGGCACCTGACCCAAGCTGGAGCAACCGTATAACCCGTTACAGACACAGTAGGTCGCCTACCCAACGTCTGTTCCCTCTTTTCTTCTTCCTACTAGAACCATAGCTCAGGGGGACAGTCAGCCAGAGAGAATAAAGCTACTTACAGAGCAAAGTAGCAAAGAAAAACCGAGAGGCATTGTGTTCGGCACTTGGAAACTCTGTAAGGGAATCAACCAGGCTGGCCTTCTTATTTCATCTTAACTCTTTCTAAAAACCACATGTCCCAGAACGAACTTGCTTTTTTACATCCCAGGATCCAGCATGGCGCCCATTTCGGGAAATTCTTGGTTCTCTTGGTAAAATGTAATTTCCTCAATGTAAAGACCTGAACCCTGTGCACTGGGGCTATGTATTTATGTCACTTTCTGGATTTATATAATTTCATCTGGCCTGTAGCGGAGTCTTTATCTTTCCAAGTCATGACTATGCTGATGTTGTTCATTGCACCCCGTCTTCATCAAGCTCTTTCCTACCTTGTCTACGACAGGAGCATCTTCGTTTCTATTCCACTTTCTTTTTTGAGCTACCAGTCTTTATACCACTTCCATACAGCAATGTTCAAATTGGAGTCCACATATCATGTTCTATATTTTCACATCCAACCATGTGTTCAGTCACAGGTGCCTAGATGTAAGAATATCAACATTCAAGCGTTACTCTATTTTTTTTTTTTTTTTTGAGCCATTGAAGCTACATTGCTAGGGCTTTGGAACTGATCTTTCCTGCTTTTCTCAGTATGCCAGCCACCGTCCGTATCACACGGATTCGTGATGGCTTAGAACTGTGTTGGAAAGGAAGCTAAGCCTTCGGTCAAGTTTTTCTTTCATAGTTTTCTTTTATATCCAAGCACGTCATAGAGAAATAGCCATGGTGTATCTACATTAGGGCTCTCCCACTAACATTTCAGCACGCTCAAAACGAATCATCTCGCACACACAGTACATTGAATAGCATCATTATACAAAACAGCATGGAATCATTTTAGGAAATTTGTTTGCATGAACGATCATATAATATTCTTGGAAGAGTATTATCGTATTTGCTGTTTCATGTGATGCACCCTTATCTTGCAAAGGAGATTTCCTATATAACTGGCCCTCTAGTTTCTATTCTATTACTGGTGGTCGGATCACATCCACTCTTCTTGTGCCCTTTCCTTACATATGCGTGCCGTTGGTAACACACAAGGCCCGTGGCAGTCTTAACTAATGGAGTGTTAACTAACCACACACCACACCCAAACTTTAAATTTGGTGAAATACAACCAGTGTATGCATGACTCAAAGGGTACCGGTGTGAATATTCAAAAAGCCGGTTTTTACATTAGACATTGTGAAAAACCTCAGTAATCCTGACTACAGAATCCTATCCTTCCCTTGTTTAATCTTTACACATGTGAATTCTACTCTTGGTGTTATGTCTATATTTTTTGCTGCTTTTTCTTTTTCAATAGATATCAGATATATGTAGGAAATATATTTTTAGGAAAATATAAATAAACTCAGTCTACCTTACTGTTCTCTTCCCCTTTCTTTGGCCATGCTTTTAACTGCATTTTATTCCAAAATATGTAGATTTTTAAAAAGATTTTATTATTAAGTAATCTCTACACCCAACATGGGGCTCAAACCCACAACCCCTAGATCAAGAGTCACATGCTCTTTTGACTGAGCCAGCCAGGCACCCCAGAATATGAAGATTTTTATCATTCCCCTATTGATGGAGAAGATTGCCTCCAAATCAGCACTATTACCAGCAATAAGCATTCTTGTATATGTTTTATGTGTGTGTACAAATACGAATATTTCTCCAGCATCCATCCCATAAGTGGACTTGCTGGGCCACAGGACATGTGCATTGAAAGCTCTAATTTGGGGCACCTGGGTGGCTCACTCAGTTAAGCAACTGACTCTTGGTTTCAGCTCAGATCCCGATCTCAGGGTCATGAGATCAAGCCCCACATCGGACTCTGTGCTCAGCACCAAGTCTGCCTGGGATTCCGTCTCCATATCCCTCTGCCCCTTCCCCTTGCTCTCTCTCTCTCAAATCAATAAATATATCTTAAAAAAAAAAAAAAAAGAAAGCTTTAATTCACTGCTAAATTGCTCTTCAAAGGGTTTTATCAAATTGCATTCTTTCTAACCATCTATCAGATTACCTGTTTCCCTGCATCTTCATCAACACTGAATCATGTCAGTTTTTAAGATTCTTGCCAACCATGGGGCGCCTGGGTGGTTCAGTTGGTTGAGTGTCTGACTCTTGATTTCCGCTCAGGTCGTGATCTCAGGATAGTGAGATCAAGCCCCACGTCAGGGCTCTATGCTCCGTGCTAAGCTGGGAGTCTGCTTGAAATTCTCTCTCTCTCTCTCTCCCCCTCTGCCCCTCCCCCACTCTAAAATAAATAAATAAATCTTAAAAAAAAAGATTCTTGCCAACCCAAAAAGGAAGAAATGTCTTTATTTTTTAAAAAGATTTTATTTATTTATTTATTTGAGAGCGAGAGAGCAAGAGAGCACAAGCGGGGGGAGCAGCAGAGGGAGAGGGAGAAGCAGACTTTCTGTCGAGCAGGGAGCCCGACACGGGGCTGGATCCCAGGATCCTGGGGTCATGACCTGAGCCGAAGGCAGTCACTCAAACGACTGAGCCACCCAGGCGCCCCAGAAAAAAATCAAGTCCTTGATTAT
This sequence comes from Ursus maritimus, assembly GCF_017311325.1. NCBI lineage: Eukaryota > Metazoa > Chordata > Mammalia > Carnivora > Ursidae > Ursus > Ursus maritimus. The sequence continues at coordinate 69,782,844 of NW_024423564.1, read as the reverse complement.
TACTGAGATTGAACGTCTTTCCAGATGTTTATTTGCCAGGATGACTCCCTCTTCTGCGACTCGCTTACTAGTAGCCTTCGTCCGCTTCTCAGTTGGGTTCTTCGTGTTCTCATGAATCAGTCAGTGGGTGCTCTTTATAGAAATTCCAGACATTACATCTTTAGCTTTTTTGCTTCTCTTTCACTTTATTTAAAGCAACATTTGCTGTTCGGTGTGGTGGAGGAGGGCTGCCTTTCCATGGGCTTCCTGTTCCTGCGTGGAAGGAGGCCTGCCCTCAGTCTTCCCTGAGCTGAGGAGTGACTCCCATGGTTGATAACTTGGGTGGAAAGGAGGAGCCAAAATGCTCACCTCAGTCCTGTCCCCCCGATCTCTGGGGGAAAGCCGTCCTCCTGCTCTGCGCGGGGCCTCCCGTCTGCCGGGCCGGCCCTCACAGGGCTGACCTCGGGGAGGGCTACCGGCAAACCCGCCGGCCTAGCAGACCTAAGCCACATTTCCAGTATCAGCGGTGGCAGTCGTAAAAGTAATATTTGTCTCTCCATCTGTCATACTCCTGTGTCTATCTCTTGATAGGTTCTTGGATCAGTCAGAGTCCAAACAGAAAACAGATGGCACATTCAAATTAGGATAATTCAGGCGATTTTTAAAAGGCACCATTTATGAAGGTGTGGGCAGGGCGTAGGTGAGATATGCCGGCTGGCCCAGCAGCCCGGGGCTAGGAACAGCAGGTCTGCCACCAGTGCCAGGCCTGGCAAGGTGAAGGGGAGGGGGACGCGGTGACTCGAATCCAGGAGGAGCGGGTCATGTGGAGACAGCTGCCCTCCAAGGAGCAGAAGCCCTCAGAAGGACACTGGCGGCTTGAAGCGGCCTGCAGGGAGGAAGCCCGAGAAATAGATACCCTGACCTCTCCCTCCTTCCGCCTTCCAGTCTCTAGATAAACCAAACAGATAAGCCAAACCAAACAGATAAGCCAAACCAAACAGAGGCGGAGGACAAAGGGAGCCCGTTGATGTAATCCACAGATCTACCTACTCGGACAGAGAGCGAGGAGGAAACAAACTCTGGAGGGACAGACACGTCGTATCTGGCACAGTTCACGTCTTTCCTCCCTCGGGTACACTCTTACCCTGCATCTGAGCGAGAAACTCATGTCCCAGTCCACGTAATGCACAGAGTCCCACTGGCTGCTGTTTTGCCATGAGGCAATCTTAAATCCGGCATAATCCGCACCCCTCCCCCACCACTGATAGTCTCCAGGTAAGGAATCAGGTGAAAGGTAGGGGAAGCAAGCCAGCAGAATCCTGAAGTGGCCTCTCAAATTCCTGCTCCCCAGCGTGCACACACCTCTCTGATATTCAATCAAACACTCATGTGGGTACTGCTAGAAAGAGAGTTTGCAAATGTAGTTATTGTCCCAAACCAGTTATGAAAGGTTGATAACCCCAGGTGAGCCTGACCTAATCAGGTGAGGTCTTGAAAGGGTGAGGGCTCTTCCCGGAGAAGGGAATCTATGGAGGCCTCAAGCCTATGGCCACAGGGAACTGAATTCTGCCCCAACCACGTGCTCCTACAGAGGACCCTGAGCTCCAGATGAGAACACAGCTCAGCCCTGATATTAGCCTTCGGAGCAGAGAACTCAGCCATGTTCACCATGCCTTGGACTTCTGACCTCCGGAATGCAAGCTGATGAACGGGTGTTGTTTTCAGCTGTTACATTCGCAATAACACGTCAGATCGCAATAGAAACCCGACACGGGGTGAAGAGTAAAGTCACATAAGCATTGCTGTTACAGTCCTCGTCTCTGTAGCTGGTGATGGGGCCTAAGTCACATCCCAGCAGGCTGCTGGCCACACGGATCCCAGTTCCCTCTGCCCTCTCCTAGCTCCTCAGCGGGGTGAGCCTCCTGACCTGGTGGAATGACTCACACGTTCCTTCTGTAGGAGCCGAGTCATCGGTAGTCTTGCCAGTACTGGGTTGTCCAACTTCCCCTGACCAGAGCTTCAGAGCAAGAGAGGAAGACAGGTGCCCTCCACGGAGTCTCCTCGCCCTCACTGCGGCACCACAGTTTCCCCTGGTGATCAGGGACCGTGACCCCAGCCACGCTAGAGAACCCCTGCACTGCGGTGTAGGGACACGAGAGCCTAAAAGGAGCAGGGTCAACTTCGAGTTCATGAGCACCACGACCGTGCGTCCTGGTGCAAGAACTGCTACGGCGCCCGCGAGAACCTTCGGATCCACCGAGCCTGCGGTTCTGAGGACGGAAAGCAGAAAGGTCTTCTCTGAACCACATATCCTGGCTCTGGGGAAGATGACTCATCTACTGACCTCGGGTTTAAAGCATATGCCTTTTTTTTTTTAGGTTTATTTATTTATTAGTAATCTCCACACCCAATGTGGGGCTTGAACTCATGACCCTGAGCTCGAGGGTCGCGTGCTCTTCCGACTGACCCAGCCAGGCGCCTCCAAGCATATGCTCTTTGGAAGTTGTTTTCTTCCTGCTGGCGTGTGACCGAGGCTTTAGAAATCCACTTGCTGGTTCTCTCCAGCTCCTCGATCCTGGGAGTTAACCACAGGGTAATACGGTGAATTTCATGGGCACGCGCCAACGGCCACGCTCCTTATGCGGTAAAACGCGTCCCTTGTTGGAGGTGCCGAGCTCCGCAGCCCAGAGAGGGCTAAGCTGTTCTGTGAGTGCGCCGGATGCCGGGGGAGCGCTTCAGGCGGACAAGACAAAAAAGCAGAATCCGTATTTAACCCGTAAGAGCAAAGCTCTGCTCCCTCCACGATGGAGTTGGCCCAGGTCCTCCCCCCGACCCCAGTGTGCCTTTCTTTGTGCTGTGAAATTCAAGAGGCAGCACCTTCCCTTTCACTCTAGGAGCCCCCAGACCAAGGAGGCCCCAGAAATTGCACCGACCGGTAGGGCTCTCGGCCTCAGGCGCACAGACCTCTTACAAAGGCATCTGAGTGCTAGGCGCTTCCCCCTCACCAGGTCAGTTAGCAGAGCTCCCATCACTGGAATAAAGCAGGGTGACATCCTGTAGGACAGATGACTGAGTCCCCCTCCCATAATATTACGGCAGGAAGAGGAGAGACAGCAGCACGATTAATACCCATCGGCCTGTGTGTGACAAGGCTTGCAGTCTGGCCATGTTCGCTGCTCTCCAATGCCACCAAACAGCTGGTTTAGAAATCCTGTCCAGCTTTTACACTTGTTTCCAGGGGGCAGGTTAGTCCAATACAAGCTACTCGTTATTGCTTTTTGTTTTATTTAGGTGTTTTTCTTGCTTACACTATGAAATACAGAATACATTCAAAAGGATATGTATAACACATAGGCAAATCATTAAAAATAATAAAATACATATTTTAACAGCATAAAAATAATAAAATATAGTAGTGAGCTTAGGAAGTAGAATAAGAAGAGAAACTCTGAGGTTTTTTATGTGCCCCTCTTCAAAGGCAAATGTGTCGTACTCCCTGAACCCAGAGGTAACCACTATCCCAAATCGGTGTTGATCATTTCATTGTTTCTCTTTTTCTTTCTTTCTTTCTTTCTTTCTTTCTTTCTTTCTTTCTTTCTTTCTTTCTTTCTTTCTTTCAAGATTTTATTCATTTGTTTCAGAGAGAGAGAGAGCAAGCACAAGCATGAGGGGGGACAGAGGGAGAAGCAGCCGGGGGATTAGATCCCAGGACTCCAGGATCACGACCCCAGCCCAAGGCAGAAGCCCAACCGACTGAGTCACCCAGGTGCCCCTCATTGTTCTTCTTCATAGTCTTATTATATATAGAATACTATATATTGTTTGGTGTCGCCTGTGCTGTTCCCCTACTACAAGTGAAATTGAAATGATACTGTTTGTTCTCTCTTGTGGTTGGCTTCCTATCCCGGTGATAGAAAGCAGAGGTTCGAGATGAATGCTCGGGACTCCTTCTTGCTAGCGCACGTCGCCCGTTCGTGTTTGCCGCTCTGTCGCGCTGCGTTCAGCAGTATCACGTTGTACGATGTCTTGCTTGATTTGTTTGCCCGGTGGATGGATATTTGAGTTTCCAGTTTTCCATAATTATGAATAAAGCCGCTATAAACATTTGTGTATAGATTTCAGCGCAAACATGAGGTTTCATTTTTCTCGGAAAAAGGCCTAGGCGGGTGACGGCTGAATGACTTGTTAAGTGTACGTTTCCCTCCGCGAGGCACTGCCGAGCCGCTTCCGGCGTGGCTGCTGCACCTGCCGTCCGGTCCTGCCTGGGGGGGTGCCGCTGGGGACTCCCGCTTGCGCTCCCCTAATACCTAATGCTGTTGAGCATCTCTGCATTTGCTTGTTTCCTACCCAAATATTTTTTTGAGTGAAGTGTCTGTTACAAACATTTGCCTATTTTTAAACTGAGCAATTTTGTTATAACTGAGTTTTGGGATTTTTTTTTTTATGTCCTCTAGATACATATCCTTGGTCCGATAGGTTTGGGGCAGCTATTTCCTCCTAGTCTGTGGTTGTCTTTCCATTCTTCAACAAGGCCTTCCACGGAGCAGAAATGTTTAATTTTGGTAAGTCTAATTTATGTTTTTAATTAAAGTTTTTATTTATCTTTTTTTAACTGAATCGTGCTTTTGGCATCATATATAAAAAAGACACCGTAGTTTTCTTTTAGGTTTTCTTCAAGAAGTTTTATGACTGTAGGTTTTACATTTAGCCTCTGACCCATTTTGAGTTCATTTCTGTATAAAGTGCAAAGTATGCGTCCGCGTTCAGCTTTTGAAAGTGAATATTCAGTTGTGCCCGCACTATTTACTGAAAATATCATTCTTTCTCCACATTTGCATTTTCGTCTTTGTGAAAAAAATGTATGTATTGACCACTTACGTGTGGGTCCATTTCTGGTCTCTATTCTTCTTTCCCACTTTCCTTTTACTTTCTAGAACTTCTATCTGGTTTCTTTTCAGCCCTGTCTAATCCTTCCTGAGGGTCTGTTACTCCTCTGTCAGACTTTTGATGTCTTTCGTACTTCTCGAGGCACCTGGGTGGCTCAGTCAATTGAGTGTCTGACTCTTGATTCCAGTTCAGGTCTTGATCTCAGGGGGATGGGATCGAGCCCCGTGTTGGGCTCTGCGCTCAGCATGGAGTCTGCTTGTCCCTCTCCCTCTGCCCCCCCAACTCACTCAATCAATGAAAAATAAAAATGGGGGAGGGGGCACCTGGCTGGCTCAGCCGGTGGAGGGCACGACTCCTGATGTCGGGCTCATGAGTTTGAGCCCCATGTTGGGCGTAGAGATTACTTAAAAATAAAATCTGTAATAAATA